>NW_026294413.1:56570070-56815070 GCF_007827085.1 Peromyscus californicus insignis | reverse complement strand
CCGGATTCTCCCCACCCGCCTACATTTGATTCTTAGTTACAAAGCAGACACACTGTTACAGAACCGACTATCACCCGAAGACCATCTGATACTCTTGACCCAATGGCTCCACTTAGTAACGTCCTAGCTGTACAACCCGCTTCTGGATAGTGCACGGTCCCTGAATAGTCCCTGATAGTCAGGGAAAAGCTCACGTCTGAGAGCTTTTCGGTTGTCCGGGTTGTCCTCTTCTCAGGCCTGTGCACTGTCGCCATCCAGGGGCGAACCGGGCGCACTGCACAAGCAAGGGCCGTTGATTCTGAATTCCCTGATGAACAGGTCTCGCTCACTTCTGTCCACCAGGTCTCTGTGAAAGGGAAGTTAAAGTCACCAGGCAAAGGACTGCTCTCCTCAGAGTGACCCTGAGGGCTAGGACGCTCATTCTGGAAATGCTGGAAGCTCCAGTGTTTCTGTTTTTTTTGATACTACGCTGTTTGTTTTATAAGGCAGACCCATGGACACTTAGCACCTGTTTGTGGAAGACACTGTTCAGTGCTACAAGCATCGAATAAAACATGAGTCCATCCTTAAGGATCTGATAATAGCATATAGAATAAAATAGACTTATGCTACTGCTGAAACCCATGAGACCTGGAAATCAAAGGCTAATGGTACCCCCTGGAAACTTGGGGGAGGGGTTCCTGGCATGGATCCTTGTGCATTTTTTACACACCAACACATCTGGACTTCACATAACCATCCTTCAAAGGGGGATACAGAGTTTCCACAAACAGCTTGCACATTCAGCACAGAATTAGGCATGCAGGGAGCACACACTCATACCTGCACGGACTCCCCACTTGGACCCACCAGGTAACCAAATGCAGGATGCAAGCCAGTGTCTCTGTCTTCAGTTTGTGTCTGCCTCCTTTGCTTTGGGCCACCTGCTTAGCTCTGCACACAGGTGTGTGAGTTACTCAAGGAGTGTCTGTTGAGCCCCCCCTTTCACCCGCTTCAAGTTGGAAAACCGAGAAAAGTTACTGTCCTAAACTTTCAATCACCTTGAACCTTTCAAAACAGGCTGCCCCTTTATGATTTCCCAGAGGACAGCCATCTATGATGGTGAGGCCACATGCTGGAATAAGTGTCTTCTGAGCACCAGACTGGTCCCCTAAGTGATGATAAATACCCGGACTTCCTCCAGCCATTCTGCAGAACCTGAATTGTGGTCAGGGAGACCATGCCTTGACAGGGACTGTTGAACGACGCATGCCTCTTGCCCCCGGACCCACTTCTTCTATTTAAGACTAAACTTCACGTCAGAGCCTTGAGGAGAGACTTGGGGTGACACTGAACTCCTGTCTTCGTTCCTCTTCCCATAGTGGCCACAGGAATAGACCTCCCTCCCCGGATTCCACCATGACACATCTCTTCAATTGGTGTATTACAGCAGGTGGCCCAGCCTAGCTTCTTGACTGTGCTGGGACCCAGCTTTTGTTCTAATACACATACACATCTGTGCACGACCATAGAGCCCACACTCATCCACACTGGCTTCTTTATCTTCTCATGACTGCCAAAAATAGTCCAAGACTGCACTTTGTCATTTCCTGGGAGCCTAAGACTTGAGTTGGAGAGGTAGCTCAGCAGCTAATAGCATTCACTGCCCTTGCAGAGGACCTGGGGTCTGCTCCCAGCACTCACATTGGATGGCTTATATTCACTTGTAGCTCCAATTCTGACACCATCCTCTGACCTCTCTGGGCACTGACACCCATAGAGTGTACATACATACATGCAGGCACTCACACAAATACATAAAATCAAAATAAGTAAAAGAAAATCATTTTTGAAAGACCCGACTCTTTTATTTAGTTCTCCTAGCCTGTTTCCCAATCTCTAATTAGAGCTCACGCCATCTACCTTTCTTCGCAGTACTGCTATTATTACTACTAGTATAATTCGTTAGCTACTGAGGCAAACAGAAGAGTAGATGCGAGCATTTCAAGCAAACACTCAAGGGTCGAAATACACAGAGATGTGTAACTAGCCCCCAAAGCTCTCTGAGCTCTCATCCCACTACAAGGAGGAACTTCTTCCCAAGTCAGCAAATGCTAATTTCCCTGGCACAAATGTTTCTTGATGGCTTTCTCAAGTGTGTTTCCGTCAGTGGAGGGTTTTCCTGGTTTTCTTCTGAAGTCCCTGACCCAAGGCTCCTCCCCCAATCCCACCCCACCCCGCCTTTCTACCTTCTGACTCCAGGGCACTGACTGACTTTGCTCTGCCAAGCTCTGTATGCTTGAGCTAGCAAAGCACATGGAACACAATTTTTGCCCATCATTTGAGATGGACCTCTCTAGTCTTCAGTTACAAAAAGAGAGAAACTACATATGTCATCTCCCAGGTGAGTCACTTCTCATGGAATAAACCAAAGCATTAATCTGCCAAGAGACGGACTTTACCTAGGCAGAAGATGATGTCTTAGCTTTCTTGTCTATGACAAATACCCCAACAAGAGAAACTGAGGAAAAGTGGATACTTTCAGACTCATGGTTTAAGGCACAATCCATCCAGGTATGGAATCAAGGCAGCAGAAGCTTGAAGCAGCTGGATACACTGTGTCCACAATTGGGTACACTGTGTCCACAACTGAATACACTGTGTCCACAACTGGGTACACTGTGTCCACAACTGGATACACTGTGTCCACAACTGGATACATTGTGGCCACAACTGGATACATTGTGTCCACAACTGGATACACTGTGTCCACAACTGGGTACACTGTGTCCACAACTGGGCACACTGTGTCCACAACTGGATACACTGTGTCTACAACTAGATGCATTGTGTCCACAACGGGATACACTGTGTCCACAACTGGAAAGCAAAGAGCTGGAAGGCCCATGCTCATCTCGGCTAGGATGTCTCTTTTTGTTACACACAGGATTCCAAGTCCAGGAATTGGTGGTGCCTATATTTAGGCTGGGTCTTCCCACATCAATAAACATAACAAAGATAATCCTTTGTAGGCATGGCCAGAGACCAGAATCTACAGGATAATTCTAGATTCTGTGATGTTGATGATCAATGTTAAGTGTCACAGAAGGAGTGGAACAAAACAAGCAAAGGGTACTCTTTGGTTACAGGACATTATAGAAGTGAACCAGCCATTTTCAAAGCTAGGAAGGTTCTATGGAGACCACTGTGAGAGAACTGTCATTAATAATCTTTCTCAACTATGGATTTGGGAGGCTATACCTTTGGCCTGCTGGGCAATTTGCGCCTATTGGTGCAAGAGCAGCATGGCTGTTTGGAGAGTAACCAATTCCTTTATAACTGGATTGTGCTCCATTCCACAGGAATTCGTTTGCGGTACTATAAACCTGGTCAAAAGCCTGTAACTAGGGAGAAGACTGACCTTAATGGGGAAACTACTGCTGCTCATTGCTAAGTGGACACGATGTCCCTGTCAAATTACTTTCTAAATATTCGTGTTCAGACCTGTAGATGAGTGCTGCTGTCTGCTTCAGCAGGGGGTGGTGGCTCTTGCAGAGACTCATAACTGGTCAAAGTACTAAAAGTAAGTAGATTGTTGACTGCTCAACAACAAATGGAACATCGAGATCCCCTGTTCCATGGCTCAGCAAAACTGTGGAAGACAGGGCAGAAAGAGTGTAACATCCGGGAGAGGGGGCAGAGCTGCGAGATTCTGTCCACCAGGCATAACACAGCTTTTGCACTCTTGAACATCCAGCAGCCGTGGTTATCTGCACAAAACCTGCACAAGATTGGGCTGGTCGACATTCCATTATGGAAAGGGGAGGGGCTCCCACACTTCCCTGAGGATCTATGGGCAATTAGTGGTTACCTGGGTAAGGAGAGGAGCTTTCTTTTTCTTTAATTAATTTATTTATCTGAGGGATAGGGGAAACAGCTACAAGACACGAGTGTGTAGGTCAGAGGACAGCTTCGTGGAGTCGGTTCTCTCTTTCCGTGTGCTCAGGTGATGAAACTCATGTTGCCCAGCTTGTACAAGTGCCTTTAACCCCTGAGCCATCTTGCCAACCAGGAGATGTTTTCTTCAGTGGTCTAACCACCCCATGTTCCTGTAAACAATCCTAATGAAGCCCATTTGTTGTGGAATATTAGTTTAAGATGTGTTACTTTTTATGCTGAGGAATGTTTGTTTAATGATGCAAAGATGTGTTGCATTTGCTTAACTCTGTAAAGCTGTGTTACTTTGCCTATCTAAAACACCTGATTGGTCTACTAAAGAGCTGAACAGCCAATAGCTAGGCAGGAGAGGGATAGGCAGGGCTGCCAGGCAGAGAATAAATAGGAGAACAAATCTAGGCTCGAGGGAAGGAGAAGAGAAGGACGGGAAGAGCTAGGAGTGAGAAACAGTGAGAAAGGAGAGGAGGACACCAGGGGCGGGCCACCCAGACACGAGTAAGAAGGGAGGGAAGAAAGAATATAGAATAAACAAAGGTAAAAATCTCAAGGGCAATATGTAGTTAAAGAGAAATTTAAGTTAGAAAAGCTGGCTAGAAACAAGCCAAGCTAAGACCAGGCATTCATAAGTAAGAATAAGTCTCTGTGTATTTATTTGGGAGCTGGGTGGTGGGCCCCCAAAGATTAAAAATAAAAAACCCAACTGCACCCATTGGAGTGGGGCATGGGAGAATATAGTATTCATGCAATGAGGAAAAAATGGCCTATGATGCAACTAGAAGTTACATGAAATCATTGTGAGATGTTTATATCCAAATCTTTGTCTACTTTTTACTAAACTCTTGGTGACCATGTCTTCTTTGTTATATTCTTCATCTGAAAACAAGAGCAGCCTCAAAAGTTTTCTGGGCCCAGTTGAGATAAATGCCATTTTATTCAAGATAAATATCTTCTTGCAGCTACCTCTTGTAAGAATTGGCAAGATGTAGGTTAGAGACCGGGGAGGAGAAGGGCAGACAACGGACAGTTAGTCCACTCTCGTCCTGTTTCTTTTGTGTCTTTTTTCATACTCCTTTCCCTGAACTTCATTTCTACTGTGACTGGTTTTCTCTAGAGAAGCTGACTACGTTGGTTCTATGAAAGAACATTCAGATGAAATCATGTAGCCAGTTGCTATAGTCCTGTTTTTTAGGTATGAACACCATGCTGAGGTTGGTTAGTGTATGGGAAGACCTAAGAGGTGCTGTTTGGGTTTAAGTTAAAGGAAAGGGGGGGGGGGGTCCTTGTTTTAGTAACTTTTCTCATTTGACAATAAGCAACTTGTGGGGGAAGGTTATATTTTTGCCCATAGGTTGAGGGTATAGTCATCATGGTGGGAGAGGCACGGTGACAGGAGTGTGTGGCAGCTGGTCATTTGTGTTCCCAGTCAGGAAGCAGAGCACCTTCAGGAAGTGGAGTCTCCCTGGAGGAAGAGAGTCACTGCGAACAACATGTAAGGAAGGGGGTGATGGCGCTTGGGACAAAAAGCAAAGAAGGAGGGAAGAGAATAACCGTGGGGTGGAGAGAACGCTGCAGAGTTGAGAGCTACTGATGCAGCAGAACTAACAGACAGGACAGACCGTTCATGCAGAGTAAGTGAAGAGCAGCTGGGAGATGGTGACCACCAGATTCTTGGCTTGCAATAACTAAGGGCCCTATGGGCTCAGAGTTATGAGACACTGAAAGCTGAGACAGCTATGTGAAAGGGAGGGAGAGTAATATTTGTGGTGACCATAAACTATGAAGGGAAGTTTAAGGGATGTTAGATACTCAAATTTGACCTTAAAGTGGTCTTTTTTTTTTTTTTCAGATAATGCCTTCTTGAGTGTGTGTAGCACACAGGAAGTGAATGTGGAGGAGCTTGCCTAGGGTCACAGGGTGGAGTGGAGTGACATAAAAGGCCCATATGACAGATCCTCTGTGGGTTCTGAATACCAAAATCCAGAGAAGGCTGCTGAGGAATATTGAATAATAGAGAAGACACCATAGGAAAACAAGACAAGGGGCATGAAAATCAAGCACAGAGGGAAGTCAGTCGAGAGAAAGATGGAAACAACCCTTGTATTGTATTTAGCAGCAGGGAGCCATTCCGTGAGAGCAATGTAACAGAGTGTCACAGTTGCTTGGATGGAGTGGTGACTGTCCGCAGCAGTCACAAAGGTGGCGGTGTTGGGAGGGGCCTTTATCAGCAATGTTTCTCATTACTGTGATGGGACATCTGATGAAATCAACTTAAGGAAAGAAGGGTTTATTTGGGCTTGAGGTTTGAGGGTACAATCTGTGGTGACAGGGAGGGCATGGTGGCAGAGCATGAGGCAGCTGGTCATATGGTGTTTGCAGCCAGAAAGCAGAAAGCAATGAATTCTAGGGCCCATCTGCCTTCCTCCTTTTTTTTCCTTCCCCCCACACTAGTCTGGACCCCCAGTTCATGGGATTGTGTCACTCATGTTGAGCATGGGTCATCTCACTTCAGATAAATCTCTGGAGACGTACCTGCAAAGAGAGTCCCGGAGGTGTGTCTCCCAGGTGATTCCAAATCCTGTCAAGTTGACAATGAAAATTAACCATCATGTGACCTGTTAGAAGGTCCATAGGTCCCTGAAGGCAAGATCTAGTGTGTGTGCGCACACACACACACACACACACACACACACACACACACACCTTTCAGCTTGAGATTGGACCATGAGCTCACACACACTCTTGCTGTGGAGCATTGCTATCCACCAGCCTCATCAGAAATTAAACAAATACAGCCACTGGAGTGTGAACTTTAAATCTTCAGACTTATCATTTAAATAGACCTTTTCTCTTAATAAGCTATCTGCCTCTGGTGTTTGGTTGCAGTATTGCAATGCTGACTATTACCCAAAAGAAGGAAGAAGTTCTGAGACGAGACTTAAGCAACAATCAACCTGCTGCCATCCTAAAGAGTGTGCAGACCGAGATGAGGAGGGACCTTCCTGGAGAAGGGAGGTACTGTGCAGTGGAGAAGGAGGCCTATTGAATAATGAGTTGGTCGTGAACACATTTATAGAGTTGGAGATGAGAGATCCACTTGAGAAAAACCAGAGGAAGACAGATGTCCAGAGGGAGATGTGGACTCAAATGGATAGGAAAGGAAAATAGTGTGGCTCACTGGGTTTCCACAGCACCTTTGCACAGTGTATTGCCTGAAAAGAAGCCAGGCAGCCACGGCTGGGCCATGATTCCCACTCCATCTTTAGGGTCTGGCTAGCATGAATTGCCAGGGAACAATCAGGCCATGGACAGGTCAGCTGCTTCCTGTGGAGTTGGCCTCTGGGACCAGACTGTGGAACAGGGGCTGCTGGTTGGCAGGGACAGTAGAGTTGGGGCTGTTCTTCATGTCCAAGTGGGAGGCATAGGTTGGAGGAAATTATGAAACCTGTACAGAAAGTTAAAGTGCCTCCCACTTGATCCTGGGGGTACAGAGGGGAAGCTGTGGGGGTGGCTAATACATCTGGAGATCATAGGGCAGAAAGTATGAGTAGGAGGGAGCGAGTGAGAAAACAGGTGGGAGAGATAAGGCTCTGGATCCATCTTCCTTTCCTCCATTGAGATGGAGCACCATGCTCGGTGGAGGGCTTGACCTCCTCTTCCTGTTTCCTCTTCTGATGCAGCCATCTAGGACTACACTGCCAGCTTTCTCAGTACTGCTTAAGTACGTGAGGAAGGATGCATCTCCTCCCAGCAGAGGGCGCACAACATCACAGAGAAGTGGGAGAGAACAGCGTGTTCTCCCTTAGACATCTGCAGATGCATGAGAAAGGCATCCTTGGAATGAGGGGGGAGACCCAAGCAAGATGACCATCAACAACAGGGAAGCTTGGCAGATGGCTCAGTCACTAAAGGGTTTGTCGTGTAAGCATGAGGGCTTGAATTCAGTGCCCAGAATCCATGTAAAAAGCCTTGTGACTTCAGTGCTGAGGAGAGAGAGATGGGAGGATCCTTGGGGTTTGCTGGTCAACCAGCGAACAGCCCAATCAGCAGGCTCCAAACCAATGGGAAACCCTGTCTCAAAGGGGGGAGGAAAAAACGTAGATAACATCCTGAGGGATGATACTTGAGGGTGGCATCTGGTTTCTGCACACATCCAGAGAGAGAGAGAGAGAGAGAGAGAGAGAGAGAGAGAGAGGTACTGCATCTGGGTCCATGCTTAGAAAAAGTGTAAAAGGGAAAGATTTTGAGTGCATTCAGAGCATGTTCAAATATATATTCTCTCTCATACACACACACACACACACACACACACACACACACACACACACACACACACACACACACGATCTAGGAATAAAGAAGATCTAACTAAAATCCTCAGGCCCAGACAAGGTCATGACTGGAGGAATATATAGATGTCTTCTCTGCCCTCCATCTCTTCCTATTGAACAAGCCAAGATGGCGGTGGTCTTGTATAGAACAATGTGTTTGTTACAACAAAGGTCATTCCTGTAACCTTAACACCCATGAGGCTTAGTTGTCAAAGTTCATCACGTGACTCTGTCATGTATTATTTAATCATAAGACTTTATAAGCCCTGGGGCGTGGTCTTCTCCAGTCCTCTATGTGTTCCTCTCATAAGCCCTCAGGCTAAGTGTAGCCTTGAGCCAAAGCTGGGCTTCTTCCAGCGTCAGCCGAACCCTTGCTCAGGGCTCCCCTTGTCTGTCACCCACTGTGGGCACCAGCCCTCTCCTGATGCTCGAGCTTAATCAAGTAACAATGCCTTTAGTGTCTAGGTCACTTTGCCCTTTTCAAATGACTGCTTTTGCAAAGGATTCTCATAGACATTATTTTACTTACAGCCCAAGTTCTTTGTAAGAATTAATAGCATGTAACTATGTTTACATACACATTGGTCGTTTTCTACCATTTCAACACACTTCCCCCCAAATTTCTCTATAAAATGGAATAGCTTCAAATTAGTAGTTTCCTGACAGGTCGCATCGTCTCCTAGGCCACCCACCATTCCCCTGGATTTTTGTATGCAGTATACACTGACTAAAGTCTACATATTTCCGAATCTGCACTGTGTGGCTACCCTACACACTCCAGTTCGTGAAGCTGGCTTGCCTGCATTCCCCCATGCTTGACAACCTGCGGTCTACCTCCCTAGTGCTCTCCACCCCCTCACCTCCACCCTCCCATCCAGGACCTCAGCCTTTCCCTCCAGAAGTGGTTGGTTGTCAGTCAGCTAGGCAGGGACGGAAATGTGTTTCCTGCATCTCTTATGGAGGACTCTAGATTCTTATTTCCTCTCCATTGTCTTTATTTATATTGCTATCACGCTCTTAATTACTCATTTATAATGGCTTTATGTCTAGAAAATCCAGTTTGCCTTTTCGTTTTTCTTTTCTCCACATATTTTCTGGGCTGGGTAGAGTGGCATGTGCCTGTAATTTCAGCATTCAGGAAACTGAGGCAGAAGAGTCACGGGTTCAAGGCCAGCCTGAGATACCTAAGGAAATGGTGTCTCCAAAAATCAAATATATGTGAGGGGTGGTGCTGTGGGATGGTCTGTATGTCAAATGTGTTGCTCTGATTGGTCAATAAATAAAGCAGATTGGCCAGTAGCCAGGCAGGAAGTATAGGCAGGACTAACAGAGAGGAGAATTGAGAGAGCAGGAAGGCGGAGGGAGACACTGCCAGCTGCCACCATGATAAGCAGCACGTGAAGACTCTCCAGCTGCAGGGTGGAGAGATGGCTCAGTGGTTAAGAGTACTTGCTGCTCTTGCAAAGGACCCAGGTTCAGTTCCCAGCACCTCCTGCATGGTGGCTCCTAATCATCTGTAACTCCAGTTCCAGGGCATCCGACACCTTCTTCTGGCCTCCTTGGGCCTTTTATATGTAATATTATATTAAATAATATATTAAATATATAAATATAATAATCCTTTAATATTTTAAATTATCCCTTGAAAATACACACACACACACACACACACACACACCCCTTCATGTATACTGGTCCCAAGCTGCAGACTCAAAGCTGCTTCTGAAAAACTGCCTTGACTCCCTGTGCTCCATCTCCTCATCTCTTGCCAGCACAATGGCACCTTCTTCATGACTTTTTGCAAAGATGATCTCTGTTAATGGGCAGAAAGCTCATAGAACAGTGCCTCATGTGTCATAATGAATGCTAGCTGTCAGCCACGTGACTTTAACCAACAGAGTGCTTGGAAACAATGGGGAACATCTCCACCATCTCCACCATCTCCATTCGTCTCTGCAGTCACCAGAGAAAGACCTTGGGTGATTATCAATCATTTCTTGGTGTTTAGATCTTAGAAGAGACATAGAGGACACTGTTTCTGGAAGTTTCCTGGTGACCTTTTGCACGTCTCTGCCCCACCCATACTCCATTCCTGGCCTGTCATTCACCAAAGGGCAGGGAAAGCTGGGGACTGAGCCAGTGAGACAAGTCCCAGGTCCTATACTGAGAGCTAGATTGTCTCTATCACTCCTGCTCAGGAGCATCATGGGGGCTGATCCCCATCACAGCTGATGGAAGAAGAGCCCACTCCGCCTCTCCTAACAGAACACATGCTACAGGACCTTGTCTAAGGATGGGGCCTTCTGCTCAGAACAGTGTGAGGCTTAAGGACATGCTCAGGGCTAGGCATGCCGCAGACTTCCTAGCTTGTGCCTCATACTTTCTCCTGGCCTCCTTCAGCTTTAATGCTTGTGTCTAGAACAGTGGTTCTCAACCCGTGGGTCGAGACCCCACGGGGTTTGCATACCAGATATTTACATTACAATTCGTAACAGTAGCAAAATTAGTTATGATGTAGCAACAAAATAAGTTTATGGTTGGGGGTCAGCACGACATGAGGAACTGTATTAAAGGGTCACAGCATTAGAGAGGTTGAGAACCACTGGTCTAGAATATAATATACCAACATTAACACAGCTGGCTGGACTTGACCATGCCACTAGCTACCTGATCCATCCTCCTCCAGCCTACCCCTTGCCATGCAAGAGGAGTGGCCGACAGTTGATGAGACGCTACCCGGCCACACCCTGGACTTCAAGCTCAGGTACCTGGGTCACTCTGAGTCCCTGTGCAAGTAGACCTGCACCTCCTAGTACCTGGAGGGGCCACTGTGGGGTCTATCCTGCAAAGAACAGACTCATGAGGAGTTGAACAGAGTGTGGACTTGTGGAGCTAGAGTCTACAGGCCCTTCTTGGTGTGGGTGGAGTCTGGGAGATGATGGCATGGATCTGGGGTCTTCATTATCCCCACACAGGATCCTCATATCTGAAGACTCCATGCTCCCCTTTCCCACATTTGTTTGACTCACTTGGTCACAAAGCCAGACCCATGTACTCCACACTGTGGCTCCCAGGAGAACCCAGGCCTTTCACTCTCGATCCAGCGTCTCTTTTAAAGACCAAATTCTTTCCACCCTTAACCACGGTCAGTGTTGTGACTGGTCGTAGTAGGTCACTGCCAATGTTTAAAGGATCCAAGCAGGTATCTTGGTCTAAGTCACCTGGGGCCTTGTTTTCTCTGCTCTTACTTTCCCATCTCTTTGCTTATAATGATAACATTGTCTTTTTCTTTTCACTGATAATTTTCTAAGGGAGGACCTCATTATGTCACCCAGTCTTGCCTCAGCCTCCTGAGTGCTTGACATTTACCCCTCTGAACCACCAAGCTTGTATAATTATGAACTTTTCCTCATATCCAGTTTGGAAGAGGAGGAGGAGGAGGGAGGAGGAGGAGGAGGGAGGAGGAGGAGGAGGAGGAGGAGGAGGAGGGCAATGATGATATAAGGTGCTATGGAGTAGGGGTGGGGAGGGGTGGGGGGTAAACCAGCCCTAATATATGATAGGCCCAGGGTGCCCAAAGCACAAACCTTCTTCAGTCAGGGTCAATATCACCTTAAGCAGGGAACTGTGTAGCCCAGCGTGACTTCACCCTACCAGCATCCTCCACCCTGGGCTGAGGGTGGAAGCCTGGGCCTTGCTCTTGGTTTTGACAGCACCTCTGATGAGGTGTCAGGACCCTCTAGGCAGTCTCTTTTCTCTCCTAAGCCCAAGTAATTGGAAGATTTCCCAGGATAAACACTAGCACCTACACTGAAGCCCCGCCCCACCTCATGTGGTCCCGCTCGGATCCCAGGGAGATTTGGCAATCCACTTGGCTTGGCAGTCCTGGAGGCTTCCTGCCTCTCCAGGATGGGGTTTTAGACACTGATCCTCAGCCTCCATGCCCCTCATGCCCCAGGTGTGGCATTGTCTGGGCTGACAACTCATCCGGTAGCCAGGGCATCCATAGCAACCTGTGGCACGGGGGTAAGCACTCCCGAGCTGGTCCACAGCCAGGGCTTCCCCATGAGTAACTCCAGAGGGGAAGCCGACGCGCTGGGAGGGTCTCGATATAGACAACGGCTCTGAAACAACCACATTCTGCTTTATTGGGTGTTCAGTGGTAATATAACACAGACTTCTTCTTAAGGAATAATAAACACGAGACTTGTATTTTACCATAATTATTTTGCCATTAAGACAGTGGTTACAAAAAAATAAAACAAAAAATTTTAAAAAACAACAACAAAAGTACCTTCCTGGCTACACACATGATCAGCTTTAGCACTGAAAGGTCCCCCGGTCATGGGTCACACTCACAAGTTCAAGGGTTAAAACCGTCTAGCAGTAAATCCTACGTTGATTTAGAGCATCAAGTCACTGCAGTTAATCAGTTCTGAGACACTGTTGACTTACTTTAGCATTTACATATGACATTCATTTAACAGACACAGAGAGCGAGCCGACAGGTAAACATGCTTACACGGACTGCGGAAATCTTCAGGTTTGAAACTGTTCGGTTTGGTTTTTAAGAAAATGATCTAAAACAACCAAAGGCCCAGAGCCCTGTACAAGAAACAGCAGGAAGACGAGTGAAGAGCTGCGAGTGTTTCTCAGAATCCAAACAAACAAACAAAGAAAAAATGTGTTTTCCAACTTGTTCAAATTTCTTCTCTAAGTGCAGGTAAGGAAAAAAAAAAGCAAATATATTAAGTCAACCAATTTTTAAAAGTGCAATTTACCTTTAAAATAACAAAAAATTAACAACAAACCAAAACCCCAACCATTAACCCCAAAGGCAAAATGCGTGGACACTAAAAGTATCACTGTATTTTTTTTTTTTTTTTGAGGCCCTGCTTTATACAAGCAGATTGGATTCATAAAGGCCTGTGGACCTAACACCGCTTACACGGACCTGTAAACACATCTGGAAATAAACAGGACAGAAGTCAGCAAATACAGAAAGAAGCCAGCTAGTGAAAAACTGTCACTATGACAGGCAGAGGAAAGGTGACAGATATGAGGTGACATGGTCTCTAAGAGGTGATATGATCTCTAAGCGGGCCATGCATTCAATTTATACAGTTTTCTTCCCATGAAATATTGTTTCCTAAGACAGGTTTTTTTCCTCTTGTAAAACTGGCTTGAAGTCTAATGAGCCCCAAGATTTCTACCCTTATGAGGACTTCCCACATCGTGTTAGACCTTTTGAAATAACTGGTAAGAAAAAAAAAAATGTTTCCCTCTCCACACACACTGAGAATTCGCAGTGTTCCAGAAGGGCTCCTCCACAGAGACACTGGCCCCATCTTGGTTGGCTCCCGCACAGGGAGACTGGTCCCAACTTGGTGGGCTCACACGAGCTTGGGGACTGGATTTACACATTTGACCAGAAACTCTGTCACTTCTACAGCCTAATTCTTCCTCGTCCTTCCAGCACATGTGACTCTATTCTGGGTCCACATGTGACAATATTGGTGACATAATCCGGGCCATCCCTGTGTCCAGCAAGTCTCAAACTCAGATATCTAGTGATGGGCATCGGATAGCACCAATATTAACAGAAACCAGGATAGCACAAAACTATGTTCGTGAGTGCAAAACTAGAGTCCTCTCAGGCACAGCCCGAGGCCAAAGCAAGATGCCTGGCTTTAAGGGCAAACTACTGGACGAGGAAAAAAGAACATTGTCCAGGAAACAATTTAAAAAAAAAAAAAAAATCTCCCTCCATGAGTGTAGGAGAAAAAGCCAAAACAGACAGAAGATTCGGGGAAATGGTAAAGAGAACCTTCAAAAGGTCTAATCTGCCTCAAAATCTAGGCCAATGAAGAAAACCTGCCTCTTCTCAACAGCTGACCCGGAAGAATAAGGGATGGCGATGTAGACGCTGGAGCCTCTCCAGAGGGGCAGCAACAGCCTGCCAGCCTCAGGTCAGCTTAATGGTTACATAATTGCATCATTAGGATGTCCAGTTCAAGACCCGTGGATTAATATTGAATCAGGCTTTCAATTTAGTATTTAAAAAAAAAAAAAACCCTCTCCTACCCCACCCCCCACCCCTCCCCAGCCCCACAAAGAAAACCCCTTTTTAAAAATTTTTAAAAAGAAAAGAAGGCAGCTCAGGGCAATTCACTCTATCTTCCCCAGGACAGGAAGGTGCAGCCGAGGGTGTGATGGGGCACCCTCGCTGGGATCTGCTTGGTGGCGCATGTCTGCGTGTTAGATGCAGCTCCGTGTGGGATGGGTGGCTAGGCTTGGGTGTGGTGTTCATAACTGTGTAGGGACTTGGGTGAGCGAATTCAGAAACTCCAAGGGGAAACCAAGTGTGGGGGGGCCCAAGAGGAAGCCCCAGGAACTGGCTGCCCACAGCAACTATCACAGGCTCTTTTAAAAAAAAAAAAAAATGGAAGGAAGGAAGTCTCAGAATGTCCTCAGGTGTCCCATCCCCCATCCCCAGGTGGCCTACAGGCCTAGGGGCTTTAGCCCAGGCTGGTGATGTTGGCACGGCCACCAGGGGGCGCCACAATGCGCTGGGTGGTGCGGCGGGGAATGTTGTCGTCGATCTGAGCTCCTAGAGAAAAGATAAAAAAAAAAAAAAAAAGGGTGAGGCTCTTCGGAAATAAATAAAATCAGACTCCTACAGCACGCTCGGGTACACTCTTGGGGAGAGGCTGGACCAAGCACACACAGCCCTTCCCCTTCCCCAAACCTCACTAAAGGCTCACACTACGGGAAGTATGGTGGACCTCCCTGCAGCCCACAGGGGGCTCTTCTGAGGACCCACGCCTCTTACTGAAGAGGAGTACGGTGGTCCAGGTACAGAATCCTGGATCTGAAGCTCCCAAACCCAAAATGCTCTAAACTCTAAAACTACTTGAGAGTTGATGTGATATGACACGTGGTAAATTCCACACCTGACCTGCTCTGACTAACTGTGGTCAGACTTGGCATACTAAAAATACTGTATGAAATCCCCTTCAAGACTTCATGTCACATGTGTATGAAACACAGATGCATTGTGTGTTTGCTCTTTAAGATTTTCTTTTTATTATATATATATGAATGAAGAGGGTGGGAGTCGTGCACATAAGTGCAATGCCCGAGGAGGCCAGAAGAGGGCACTGGATCTCCTGGAGCTGGAGTTACAAGTGCTTGCAAGGCACATGACATGGTTGCTAGGAACAAACTTGGGTCCTCCACAAGATCAGCGTTCACTCTTAACTGCTGAGTCACCTGTCCTGTTTGGACTTGGGTCTTAGTCACAAATTATTTCTTTATCTACATAATATTTTTCCTATTTTAAAAACACAAACTAACTTCCAGTCCCAAGCATTTCTTTCACAAAAGGGACTGGCAACCTGTGCCATCTACGTGAATAATATGGGGAGACACATTGTGACTGATCTCATCCTGTAGGGACAGAACTAGGGTTTAAGAACCTGTCTCCCACACCAAAACGCCTTGAAGTGTCCTGATCCATCATGGGCACATGAGGTACTTTCTAAAACCCAGCAGATATGACAAGAAAAGGAAGTCTGTGTCATGCACTGTGCCGGTGACAGGCCACAGGACTTTGGGTGTCTGTCTAAGCTTAGGAAGCTGGGAGAATAGAAGGGCCCTCTTGTGGGCCGGAAGGAAGAGGGGAAGGAAGTTTCCAAGGCAGAAAGTCTACTTTTCTGTCACCGAGAGGAGGTCACAGGTTTTACCCCTGCAGATGGCTCATCGGGGTCCAGTGGCTTTGTCCTAGGCAACGAACATGAATGATAACTCAGCGGATGTCACCACAGTCCCACAGGGAGCCGCAGTTGTGACTCATCACACAGGTGAAAACTGAAGAGCAGAAAGCCTGAGCAGGGTGAGGCTGCTGAGAACCCAGGCTCCCCACTCATCTGCCACAGTCCCTCTTTAACAATGGACGTGACAGATCGGAAAAATGTCCCCTCCATCTACAAGGCGTCACTCACAGGGTGGGTGTCTCAGCATCACATGGCACAAAAACTAACCTGTAGATTCTGAAACCCAGTTCATCATTTACAGGTTCGTGTCTGGTGGCTGGAATGTAACCCATGTCACATTCACAAAGGACATCTTCCCTGCACCCTCCCAGTGTGAAGGAGACTATTGTTGTCTTTCATTTTTCTGCAGTAGCGGAGCCGAAAGCCTCAGGCTGGCTCTACAGAGCCTGAACCTCCCCAGAACCACCCAGCCCTGGCCGTACCAGACAAGCTGAATCCAGACTGGTGCAGGTTCCGAACCGGTGGTGCCTGCTGCTTGGCAGGGGATGTCTTAGCTGATGAGGCTGGCGTGACTGTCTTGGGTGTCACAGACACCTCGCACACGGGTCCATCATACAGGCCACGCGGGACCCCTCTCAGCTCGGCCAGCTGAAACACACAGTCACCCTGTAACCCATGTCACATTCACAAAGGACATCTTCCCTGCACCCTCCCAGTGTGAAGGAACAGAGGCCAAGACAGGCCAGCGATGCCTGGGGATTAGCCCCCCCCCCCCCCCCCCCCCCCCCCCCCCCCCCCCCCCCCCCGCTTATGGACAGGTACAATAGGGAGAGCCCCTGAAGCTCCAGGCCAAAGCTCTCCCAAGTTGGGTCCCAACAACTGGTTACTCTACTGGTTTCTTCCAATTTTCCCCCACCAGGTCACATCATCTTTGAACTCTCCAAGAAGCCCCTGATCATGCTGTGAAGAGGGTCTGGCGTCATTTTCAAGATCAAACGGTCTTTCTAATATCACTCTTCTTTTAACTCTCAGTTTCTGAGCACCATCCATGGGCTGTACACCATGCCCTGAACACACTCTATGATTTCCACCTCACACATTCCGTCTTCCTAGTGTCTCGATCTCCTTCCTTTGGCTTGAGAAACTCTTACTTAAACTTCAAAACCCAAATGTATTCTTCCATAACATCTCCCTCCATGACTCTGCAGCAGTGGTTCCCTCCTCTGGGTCCTTTCCCCTCACTCATCATCGAAGCTCTGATCATCCTTGACTCCTCCAATGTCAAGTTGTCTTTACCTTTCTGTCCGCCGTCCCAAGATTCTGACTCACCGTACTTAATGAATGTCTGTGGAGTTCAACTCAATGCATGATGTTTAAAAGTTAACAAAATCACTCACCCTGCTCCTTGCCTTGATGCGCTTGTACACAAAGTCAGGGAAGGGCTTCCGGGGGATGTAGCGTCCTGAGCCTTCAGTGACATGAAGCGTGCCATCCTCCAAGACAATCTTGCCCTGGCTGATGACTACCAGTGGGGAGCCACGACACTCCATGCCTTCAAAGATGTTGTACTCAAGAGCCTGAGGGTGGGGAAGGACAGTCACCATCAGAGCAATCCCTGTTTCTGGACTGAACTGAATCAGTCTGATGAAGCTTACTGGTAAACCCCAGAGATGGAGCCCACAGGCAACCCCTGGGACACTCACTTTCTGTCTAAATATGCTCATCAGTGAAGTGTCCTTAGATACTTTCTGACATGCCTAACCTATGAAAGGATAAGAGACACAAGAGCATCCAGGGTCCTATCCACTGTTGGCTGAGTCCTGCACTCTGTCTCCCCGAGCACAGGTCCCCGGGACCCGAGGCCATGAACAACATATACACTGGGGCTAGTGGCCTAGGAAGGAGCTGATTAGAAGGCTTTGGGAGTCATCTGCCCCTTTAAAATACAGAGGGAAGCAGGACCATGACTATAAGTCAATGGTTTCCAGCCTTCCTAATGCTGCGACCCTTTAATACAATTCCTCATGTTGTGGTGATCCCAACCGTAAAATTATTTTTTATTGCTACCTTATAACTGTAATTTTACTACTATTATGAACTATAATGTAAATATCTGTGTTTTCCAATGGTTTCAGGTGACCCTGTGTGAGAGGGTCATTTGCCCTCCAGAGGGGTCAAGACCCACAGGTTGAGAACCACTTCTCTGAGTGCTCTTTTTTTTTTTTTTTTTAAAGCTGGCATTCCAGACTTCCTACCCCTCTCTGAAATAGGAGGCTGTACTATCACTAAGTATGGACATTTTTAACTTCACATGATTGCTCAAAAAATTATGGAGCAAGTTAGAATGTGGGAAAATCCAAATGGATTAACGTAACAATAGGGTTATGGATGAGTTCGAGTTTCCACACTGAAGCCAGACCTGGAGTCTCTTGTTTGTGCGTCAGTGGATGAGCAACGCCACACAGGCATGCTTAATACCAGCCCCTAAAGCAGAAGGCAATGGGGTGTCCGCAAGGCTCACATTTCTTCGAGAACATCAGTCAGAGCACAGACACTGCCCAAGACAGGTGTAGATAGAAAAGTCAGCAGCCAGGGTCTTCCCAAACCTTCACTCCTTCCTGTCCTCCGTCTGTCCAGGCAGAGAGCTCCCAACGCCAGCTCCCAGCCCAGTCACCTGTGTCTTTTATGGGCCTGGCAGCAGTTTTTATTCCCTCTGGAGAGGGGACTCCACAAAAGAGGGATTGCACTTTCTCCACCCCACCCTGCTGTGACGCTGCACACGCATACGCAGGCTGGTGGGGGAAGAATGCTGGAAAATTAGGGCTTCTAACTCGGGCTCCACCGCAAGATCACTATGTAACGTTAGAGTGGTCGTGAAGTTCTCTGCACCTCGAGTTTATTTATCTTCCCACTTGGGATAATCACACCAGACCCTTCGGTGAGACGGTCAAATGAAAAGAGTGGGAATATGAAATGATACACATGTGCCCAGAAAGGGTCACCCTGAGGACGTCACTGAGGAGCCCAAGATGGATGATACAAGTTTAAGCGGGCTTGGCACGAAACTATGCTGAACCAGCAAGGCAAGATCAGCCATAAACATGGAGTCCAGCAGTCTCTCCATGAGGCACCCACCATCTCGGTGCCCACAGGGGCCCAAGAAGCTGGCACTGAGGCTAGCATGCCCCACCCAAACCCTTCTGCTCAACGGAGAGGATTCAGACTGGCAGAAGGCCCGAGCCCATCCCGGAAACGCCTGGACCTGCCCCTACGCAGCTGTGGCACTTGGGCCCGACCGTCCTTAGAGTCTCTGGCCCACTGAGAGGAGTCGTAGCAATTGTGCTCCCGTGGCGCCTGCTGGTCACTTAGAACTTCGCCCAGAGATCCACTCCACTCACGCCCATGCCTGGCTCCAAATGGGACACAATGACACAACCCCACACCCAAGGATCTCGGGGAATGCATGGAAGAGGGAACAGAATATAAGAGCCAGAGGACCAGGGGGATGCTGTAAGATAGTATTTTCTGACAGACTGCAGCCATGTACTCACAACAATAAGGTTGTCTGCCCAAGATCACACTACTCTACTGGAGGGGCCAACCTGGATGGAGGAAAGGCTCACAAAGCCCCACAAAGAGCTATAGGCGTTCAGTGACTGCTGTGGGAGGGAGAGTCATTTTTCCTCAGGAACTGCCTTCTTGACAGGTTATCCAAATCTGAGCAGTTAGCTTAGCTATCAATCAGACCTTTGGCCTGAGAGAAGGCTGACACAAAATGGAAGTTCCCAGTGGCCACCTCAGGAGTGGACATTTGACTGCTCTAGCTAGGTCCCTTTCTGTAAGCCCACCACAAGAGGTACTGTTCAAACCATGGCAATGGATTGGTGCCTGACTTCTAGAATCTTCTGAGGTTCTGACGTCAAATGTGTCACTCTGGGTCTCTGAAAGTCTAAGAGCAGAGGCCATTGCCTCTAAAACATGGCCAAGAGTTGCAGTCTAGTAGACCTCAATAAAGAAAGTGAGAGTGTCAATCTGGCCCTTGGAAGGCTGAAGTTACAGCACATCCCTGGGAAACTTCACTCCTATCCAACCGAGGTCCTTCCCGAATCCCTGGACTGGCCCCGTCTCTCGGTACCTGGAGCACACGTGTCTACCCAAGATGGGCAAGCCTTACACTGTTGTGCGTCTTGGCAGAGATGGTCTTCACACTGTCAGGGTCCCAGATGACCAAGTCTGCGTCAGATCCCACTGCGATGCGACCTTTCCGAGGGTAAAGGTTGAAGACTTTGGCTGCGTTGGTGCTGGTCACAGCCACAAACTGGTTCTCATCCATCTTCCCAGTGACCTGTGGGGCACAGCACACACACACACACACACACACACACACACACACACACACACACACACGAGGGCAGGTGGTCAGAAAGTTGAAGGTGGATCAGGTTCAGCAACAAAGGAACACATGTTGACATGCAATGCACTCTGGAATTTCCCCTTCAGCAAAGCTAGGCAGAGGGCTCAGCCTCTAGTCAATGAGTCTGAGGCCAGCCTGGCTTTCCGAGATACATAGTAAGGGCCAATCACTTCCTGAAGCCCTCCCCTTCCAAACCTGCTCTAAACACAGGAGAAGAAGAAAATGAGTGTGCATTGAGAGGAAGAAAAAATTTTAAATGGCCAAAAGGCATATTAAAAAATTCATTCCAATCAGCAAAGAAATTGAATATCAACTAAGAAAGACAACATTTACCAAATTAGCTGTGTTTTGGGCTTCTGCTCTTAAAACCCACTGAGGAGTGTCATACATCATGTCAAGGGTCATAATCTTTGCAGAAGGAATTTTAATAATATGTATTTACGGTCTTTAACAGACTCCCTTTGACCTAGCAATGTAACTTCTAGAAACTTCTCGTGCAAACATAATTAAAGATGTACCCAAGGATATGTCTACATGGATACCCATCTCAGTTAAAAAAAATATAGAAACAACACAAACACAAAATTTTAGTGAAAGAATTATAGAAAAATGACTAGTGTTAGGAGAAAAAGAGAACCATCTACTATCAAAAAATCAAGCTTTTCACTGGGTGTGGTGGCCTTTCATCCCAGCACTGGGGAGACAGAAGAAGATGGATCTCTGTGAGGTGGAGGCCAGCCTGGTCTACATTGTTAGTTTCAAGCCAACCAAGGCCACAAAGTGAGAGACCTTGTCTCAGGGAAACAAACAAGAAGACTAAAAAGTGTCTTGATTCTCATGTGGATTTAAGAATGATGACAGCTTCATGACGTATTACAGATCTTTTTAACGGGCTGTGAGGCAGTGTGTGTGATGCTCATGTTACCTGAATACCGACACATACTGTGCACACATGTGCTGACAAACACTGAAGACATTCCCCAAAATGTTCACTGTTGATTACCTCTGACACAAGATGATTTTTTTTAACTCACATAATCTAAAGAATTCATTAAGAATCAGAAAACCTGTTACTATATTTTAAAAATTAAAGTGAAAAAGCTTCAGAACTCCCAAGGTCAGTATCTGCCCCAAACAGGTCAAACAGAAGCCTGTGGTGGGTACAATCTCTGAACGCTGGGAGAAGTAGAGTTGAGGATTGGTGACTGGGAAGGTCACCAGGAAGCTATTTCCTCATTGACACAGGACTTACATGTAATATTTAGAAGGAAATGAGCTATTAGGAACTGCCTTGGAGAAACATCATCTCACAAGTTCAAGTTTCTAGAATGTTCTCAACTGGTCAACACGAGTCCCACACCCACGGAGACAGGGGCATGCCTGAGTGGTGAGGGAAGTCATCAGTCCTTACCACAGCTTTATCCCAGATAACAGACATCCGCTCCTCTGTGCCGTTGGTGCCCTCAGGAATCAAGGTGAAGTTGTCCTTCCCCACAGCCTTCTGAGCAGTGTTGAAGGTACAGTGGGCACTGCCAGTGACCTGGAGATCTCCACTGTTAGGAGACACAAGACATGAGGCTTCCTCACAGGGCAAGGTACTCCGGTCTGTCTGGTGAGATACTTCATAAGTGATGTCCCATCAGCCATGCTGGCATCCTTCTGATCCCTCCCTTCAGAACTTTTAGTTGGCTGTCAGGATGACCCAGGTTCCTATCAGGAATTCCCACCCAAGACGGTGACAGAATAACTCCTTGTTCTCACTTACTAACCCCAACTCTGGTCAACAAGGGTCTATTTTTAAGCCTGTTCCCAGCTACCATGTTGCCACCTACTAGGTCATTTTGGTCCGAGGAGATCTAGGGTGTAGATGTGAACAAGTCCCCGGTACTCACCAGGACAGCAAGGAGTTGAGAAAGTCTGGAGTGGTTGGGTCAGGGCTCAAGGGAGGAGAGGTGACAAAAGCAGCCGCCTTGGCCCAGTTCTTACTCCAGTAATGAGAGCCATCCGTCCCCAAGCTGGCCGTGATGGGCTCGCCATACACCACGGTTCCTGAGAAACAGAACAGGTGGTTCAGTCGGACACCCCAAGAACAAAAGACCACTCTCAGCAGACGTTACCACGTGCTCGCACTGCAGCGTGCACTCAGCACTCCCTCCATGGGGATACAACCTCATCTCACAGGTGATGACGCCATGCCGGGACCCTGGGCAGCCAAGGCTACCCAGTTAGCACACACTAAGATGTCCTGCTCTATGGACTCAACCCTCTGTCTTGAGGCAATCCTAAACCCTATACATGTTATATACCACTGATCTCCAACTCAAATGGTTTCCAACACCCAGGCCATCAGAACCATCTAGAATGTTCTTTTTCAGAAGATGAGTGGATTTAACCTTACTATGCAGAAGGTGGCCTCCTTGCTAATACCTAACAGCCATCTCCCCTACCCTCTTTACTACGTCGAGTTCTAGCTATAGAGCAGAGATCACAAGGCTGAGGGATCAAAGAGCAAGTAGTGTCAGAATCTTCTAGAGATGCCTGGATGCTTATGTGGCCACGAGAGGGGCACCACCAATTACAGCCATCAGAGCCACAGCTGACTTCATCGGAGTCTACAGTTAGGCCACTGGGGTTTCAGAGTCTCCAGAAGCCCAGCATAACTTCATACGATGTCCAAGAAAGAACGTCAGCTCCCTTGATGTCCAAACGGTATCTTCTCTGTCCCTTTGGAGGGAGCCAGATAACTGGGACCACTTACACTGCCTAATGTCCATCCTTGTGTGTCTTAAATACCTTCTTCCCTGGACCAGGCCTCATCCCTTTTCCTAACTCATTCCAGCAGATCTTAGGTTTGTGCATGCTTCCTCAGCTCCGTCCATGCTCTGTGGTACTGTGATACCCACAGAGTGTTCAGACACTCCATCTTCACAGAACACTCTCTGAATGCTATTCTCTTTTACACAATCCCTCTAAGAACCTTTTATGTCAAGTCTTCCATGTTTAAACAACAAAAAAAACCTACCTTCTCCCCCCCGAACCTCACCTATGTCCCTCATGATTCAAAGCCAAGCTCTTCTTTTTTCCCTAGCTGAGTCTGGCCTTGAACCTGCCCCGCCTGCAGGGCTTTAACGGGTTCTCGACCACCCTAAGGACGGAATGATAGGGACAGGAGATACAAGGAAATACACCAAGTCTAGATTCTGATCAAGGTGCAACTTTATTTTTCTCCAAGAGGGTTTATATAGTTCCTGCAGAGTGGGGGGAGCAAGAAGCTGTCATCTGCATAAGATGGGGCAAGCTAACAGGATGTTTGTATAGGATGTTTACAGGGTGAAAGGGTCAAGGGCTCTGCCTCAATGTCCTGTTGCTAGGCAACCTGACTGTAAGATGATCTAGTTCCCTGTCTTATGGGGGTCTGTATTTTTCCACTAACTAGAGATTCTATCCTTGTCCCTGACAGAACCCACTACGTATGTGGCAGAGGATGATCTTGAACTTCTTATCCTCCTGCCGGGACTCTGGAGAGCTGAGGTTACAGAGGTGTGCCACCATGCCAGGCTCTTCAGCTTCCCCTTTCATGGCTCAGGCACCACCCCTCCCCTAAGCACTGCATCCTACACTCAAATGATCACTCACTTTCAAACTTTTGGACTCTTGATGGTGACACCTGAAGATCATTTTTCTGCCTGTACACAGTAGGCACTCAACATAACTGATGATCATTTTTATGCCTGCACACAGTAGGGACTTAACAAATGTGTGTCCAGCCAACTCAGTGGCCTACTGTTTTACTTATTCAAAGCCAGAAAGCCAGAACTCGCTCTCAGGTTACCCAATCCATTTTCCTCTCCTCCCATCGCCCACCCGACTTCTCTTCTCCAAACGCAGGACCCTCAAAGCCAAACCCTTCTCAGTCAGGAATGTGTCTCCCTTCCTCTCCACAGTCCTTGCAGAGGCTTATCACTGGATACTATTCCACAACACCCTCTTTGCCCAGACACTCAAAACTGGCTCCAGGGAGCTGCCTCCTCCTGCCTCAGGAATGTCACAAAGAAGTGGCTGTTCAGTGAGAGGGTGTTGGGAGGCCACAGGCACAGCTGCCTCCCAGCCACCCTCCATAACAGTCTCCAGGCAGGAGGGAGGCTTCTAGAACCGAGGGAGGAGACCCCTGGAAGAAGAGCCAGGAGAGGAACCCGGCATTCCTGACCCGTGGGAAGCTCTCCCAATAGAAGCTGGTACAAGCACACTGGGCCCACACCCCCAAATGGAAAAAGACCGCACAAAGCCAAGGCCAGCTGTTAGCTGTTCCTCGGTCCCTCGTGACATACCATGGCTGAGCAGGAGCAGCAGTGGCTCTTGTCGGAACTTCAACAGATCGGATGAAATCTAACCCCCAATCCAGCCAGGTCTGCGAGCCGTGCTGTCCACTGCCCACCTCCGCACCAAGGACTCACAGTTCTCGGGGCGTACAGGTTTTGTCACCATAAAAAAAAAATCAGAGCAGCAATGGTGCTTGGAGGAGAAAACAGAAGCTCTACATTCCCAGAATGCCCTGGATTTTGTCAGCCTCCATCCTGTCACTGAGTCTGCACCCCCATCCTGGCTCTGGAAACCTGGCTGAGGGAGGCAGGCACTAGGAACAGATGGGCTTCATCTGAGATTGGGGAGGGAGTGGCGCTGCGTGACAAGAGCCTGGGTCCCCTGCCCTCTGTCACCCTAGCATAAGCCTTATAGGACAGTGAACTCAGCCTTTAGACCCTGGAAACCCCAAGATGGGTCAGAGCTTCCAAGATCACTGGGGACACATAATTTCTTCCTTAGGCCATCACAGAGCGAGGACTCCTGGCCAACCCAAGATGGAGCCATGCAGAGACCTGGGGAGAGGGAGTCACAGAATTTTTTAAAAATTTTTTATTTATGTATACGTGTGCGCTTGTGTATGTATATGCAGATGTGAGTGTGTGTGTGTGTGTGTGTGTGTGTGTGTGTGTGTGTGTGTGTGTGTGTGCCAGCAGAGGCTAGAAGAAAGCCTTAGATTCCCCCCATAAGGTGGAGTTATAAGTGGCTGTGAGGAGTTCCCAGTGTGGGAGCTGGGAACGGAACTGCGTGGTCTTCTGCAAAAGCAAGAATTCTTAACTGATGGCCCATGTCTCCAGATCCTGCTTTGCTCCAATCAAACCTCCTGAGGGAGTCCGAGGTCCCCACTGGTCTTTATTTCTAATTTTTAGCTCCACAAATTAGGATAGGACCCATCATATCCAAGACCTCCACCTTCAGGGGAGTGTGGTTCACACACTGAGCTCTACCCGCCCCAACCCCCTAACTCCATCTCAGTGGCCCAGAAGCTTGCCGTCAGCTCCTCTCCCTGCCCTATAAAGCCTGTGCTGGAGGAAGCCATGGACGGGCTTCCAGAGCTCAGTCAGACCACAGACACCAGTGAGCTGCTGTGTGCCAGCAATCATTACCACTAATAATAATAAACCACGAACAGCTTAATTGGCCCTTTTTTATGCTTCTCTAAATACACTGCTGATGCTTTCTTGGCGGCTGTTGTAGTTTCATGATTCTCTTCTCCAGGGAAAGTCTAAACTGAAGGATGTGACCCCAAGCCAGACTCTGGCAGACGCTCTAGTCGGGCCAGGAATGCAGGGGCCGGACGGGTGATGTTTATTCACAACCAGCCCCGGGCTGAGCACGTTCATGAAGAATAACTGCAAGCTGGGGTTTGAAAATGTTTGACAGCTCTGGGCTCCGACAGTTTGTCACTTCCCGTGGACGAGAAGCAGGACAAATCCAAAGCAAGAACAATGGAAAACCATGGATAGGGAGCGCAAAGCTCAGCCACAGAAGCCCGGGGAAATGAGACCCAGTGGAAAGACAGACAGACCCACATCACTCCGCCTTTCTCTTGGAGTGCTCAGGCCGCAGCCCCAACTGTTGGTGGGCTATGCAATGAGATGTTGATAGCAAGAATGATTCAGTTCTAAAGCAACAAGTTGTGTGTGTGTGTGTGTGTGTGTGTGTGTGTGTGTGTGTGTGTGTGTGGTGTGTGTGTGTGTGTGTGTGTGTGTGTGTGTGTGTGTGTGTGTATGGTATGTATGTGTTTGTATGTGTGTGCCTGTGTGTGTATGTTTATGGTATGTGTGTTTGCATGTGTGTATGTGTGTGTACATGTGTGTATGTGTGTGTGTGTGTGTGTGTGTGTGTGTGTGTGTGTGTGTGTGTGTGTGTGTGTGATGCACATGGGGTGGGGAGTTGCATATAGACAAGACAGTGTATCTCATTAGCCTGGAGCTCTCTAACTAAGCTAGCCAGGCTGACAATGAGCCCCAGAGATCTGCCTCCCCGGCACTTGGATTCCAGACATGCACCACCCATTTTCTTTACACAGATCCTGGGAGACAAATTCAGGTCCTGTGCTCACTTGCCAACTCTATCTCCCCATCCTTGGTTTGGGTTTTTGGGTCAATATCGTGCTAATATATAGCCCAGGCTGACCTTAAACTAGCAATCTTGCTTACACCTCTTTTAGCTTAGTCCTAAGGATGATCCCTTACAGTTTCATGATCACAGACTTCTCATGATATAAGTCCCTATTCCTGTGCTGGGATCATAGGCAAATACCATCCCTTGGGATATTAAACAAAATATTCAGGATAAGTTTTCAGAAGTTCCTATAACTGATTCTCTAATCTGAGGTGATTCGGGGGCACTAATGATTATTCTTATAGTGAAGAAAACACATGTAGTCCATGCCACAATGGCATGATGAAATGCACAAACACCACTGGGACCCTGAGTCAAATAATTCTATGAGGCAAAGCTGTGGGTGTTGTATTTGATGCCACAGATCATTTTTTTAAATTAACGGACAGAATGACACTTATTGGTTGCCTCTACTGGTACTGGACAAAACGGTTGGAAAGAAAAGAATGAATTTATGAATTCAAATTCCCAGGTCAGAAGCCACTCTTCTCTCTACCTTGAAAGAACCCACATATATCTTACAGACGCCGAGCACAGGTGGCTGAAAGTCAAACCTAGGATCTTAACCTATCTGACTGAATTACAATGCAATCTGAATTCCCAGCCTCCGGGGCACATGCTGTCCAAATGGGACATTTACTAGGGAATGCTTCTGTCTCCACACAGCCTTCAGATGCAAGTGCCACCACCATCTATCACCTACATCTCCAGCCTGCTGGCCTTCTCTGGAGATTTCACACTCTAGCTCCATTACTGCATGAGGCAATGCCTTGAAATAAATCCACCTCTGTCTTCTTCTTGTCCTCTCCCCCATTACCCAGTGGGCTGTTTCTCTGACTAAGGGACTCTGCTAGGAGTCTGTGACATTCACAATCCAACCTACCTGCCACCCTCAATCTCAAGTCTGGTTCAAGATTACTACGTGGTAAATTAGTTTAACTCTAAGGACTCATCCCCAAGGTGAAATAGTCTTCATGGATCACATGACCACAGGATTTTCATGATGTCCAACATCCCTCCCTATTGGCCTGTAGGTCAAGAGAAGTCTTGTCTTGGACTTGGGTTTCGTGTCCCTCAGCAGCCATGATTGTTTAAATGTGGCTGTTCTTTGGTTCTAAGGGTGAGTAAGGAGGGGCAAGAAGGGTGCCCATGGGGTGACATCAGCAGGTACTGCCCACAGGTTATCACTCCCTCAGGAAGGTATCTACAGCCACCCAAGACTGCTCACAAGAACAAAAGGCAGTCTGAGGGAGAAGTCCCCACCCTGGACACTCAGGACAAACAGACGGCAGGTATCTGGAATCACGGCTGTTACTTCTCACTGGCTGGATGATTGGGAACAACATGTTCAGTTTCTGCATTTCAATTTCTCTTCCGTGACATGAGCTTATTAAATCAACCACTGTCTAAATTCTTCTTAAGACTAAAATCCAAGCCAGGACTTGATAGTACAGGCCTATAATCCCAGCTACTCAGGAGGCTGAAGCAAGAGGATTACAAGTTCATGTCCAGCCTGAGCAACAAAGTGAGACCTTGCCCCAAAATACAAAGTAAGATGAGGTGCCAGGCTACAGTTTAGAGAAAGAACGCTTGTCTAACTTGTCTAACGAGAAAGGTTGTGGGTTCAAATCCCAGGGATTCATGAAAATTAAACAGAAAGTAAGAAAGACAAGAAAAAATTAAAGGCTGGATAATGTATTCCAGTCCTGGTGTATTTAATTTCCCTCTCCACACAATGAGGTTGGTAAAGGGGTGTCCTGATGCATGGCACAGAATAATAGTGACCACGGGGTCACTCAGAAAAGGCAGGCTGCCATTGTGCTGGGTCTAGCTGGCATCAGCTATAGCCCTCGGGGGCATTTCACCCCATAGTCTCGTGTTCATCTCATTTCCCTATTAGCCCTAACGTCTCCCACCTTGAACAGAGGACCAGTGGGTCTGTGGTAGGGAAGTTTATGGCAGATGCAAAGAAGGGCCCACCAATGTTTACTAACATTACAACCGTTGTTCTGAGTCCTTCCCATAGCCTGAAGCTCACAGGCTCTCTATCCCATACTCTAGTCCCGCCTGGTCACAACAGCACTGATCACTCCCCTCATGACTTTCTGCTCCCGCCTCACCCTCCCTCCAAGGGATGCTTGGGGTCAAGACCACTTTTTACTCCTGGCACTGAGGCCTAAAATATCTCATGGGGAAAGCACACCAACAACTCCATCTTGGTTTGTTGAGCACACTCCAGATTACACCATCATTTCACCCCTCAATGGCAAGGATGACTGGTTACTGGACACATTTCTACTCTCATTATCTCCTTTAAACACAAGCATCCCTCTGGGAGGAGAGTCACTACTACGGCCATCCCTTCGCAAGTGGGAAACAGACCTTGAGATGATAAGTCACGTGACTGAAGCACCATAAAGGAGGGTCTGATCCTGAACAGTGTTATTAATCCCAGGGAACAAACCCTAATACAGTCTGCTACTGTTTCCTTGGTGTTCAAGAATATTTGTTGAACTAAGCCCCAACCCACACAGACCACAAAAATTTTCCTCTACTAAAACAACCCTCAAGGGGAAAGGTGAGTTCGTCAAACATTAACATGGAGATTTGGAGCCTGAAGTTAGAGGCCCAGTCACCAAGCTCAGTTCCGCTCTTCCCAAGCTCTGAATAAAAGAGATGAAGGCTGCTGGCCGGGCTGCCTCCTGAGGAGGATAAGAAATTCCAACAGGGTGGCAAGAGCCTTCTCAGCCCTCTAGAGGGCTAGTTTTCTGCTGCTCTGTTAGCACCTGTAGACCGTGGAACTCCCCAGTGACGTGGGTCTGTCTGACTTCAAGGTTTTGAAGAATGGCAGAGCAACAGCTTGAATGCCAAGCCACCCTGAGGAGGACGGTATGGGCACGGCTGGATGCATGCATGGAAGGTTCTGGAACAGAACTAACTGAATTGCTTCCTCTTTTGGCCAGGCTCAAAGGTTAACAAAAACAACATTCTGCTCTGGTCCCAAAGCAGAATGCTGGAGTGAAACTGTACACTTCATGAGCATGCATTAGCTTCACCCTTCGGGGATGACCAGAGGTTTGGGAAGGAATAGAGACTTCGGTGCTGTGGGAAAGCTGGCTCGTGACTCCACACCAGCTATGGTCTGTCAAAAGGCTGACCCCTCCCTCTGCCCAGGTGAGTCTATGATGTTTTACACTTTGGACAGGAAGGACACGATACAAAGTCATGTGAATGTTTGCCTTACCTGACTCCTTATTAGCATATGGGTGCAAAATGACCAGTAAAATACACAAAATTCGCTGTCTACCATGTCCCCCCTTTTCAGACACTGTACCCACCGTGCCCATGCTACATGGAAGCAGTGGCACCAGGAAAGGTGTTCGATGCTGAAGCTGAACGCCCAGCCACCTCACAAGTGTGCCTGGGTAACAAAGGACCACGGGTTCAGTCACCACCTACAGGGTCTCCTCAAAAAATAACTCAAGGCCAACGCTGACCAAATTCTAGATGCTTATTTCAACAGGGAATAGTGGTGCACACCTGTGATTCCAGCACTCAGGAGGGGGAAGCAGGAGGGTCGGAAACTCATGGTCATCCAAAGCTACACAGTGAGTTCCGGGTCAGCCTGGGCTACATGTCTGAAAATATCAAAATGATATTGCTACTACTACCACTACTGCTACTCCTACTACTCCTACTACTAAATAAAAGGCAATTTCTCCAAGCAGTCAGGAGAGGGCAGGCTCACAAAAATTAATAGCCTAGCAACTGGTCAAATGGAGCCCCAGAAAGCTCCGAAGAGCAGGGGCCAGAAATCACAGGGTATGTCTGGAGGCCATCTTTGGGACAGGCTAACTGAGTAGCCATTGAGCAATTCCTTCCAGAGCTTGTACCCAGTCACCCACCACTGAAAACATCCCACAGCCCCTACTGATCCATGTGGATCACACAGTGAAGTGGGAACAGCTGTACAGACCAAACCAGACAGAGGCAGAGGCAGAGGGGGAGGGGAGCACCAGCGAGGATGGAAAAGAGAGATAAATGGAGATACGCGAGCTGGAAAGATACACAAGAAGGGAGATAGGAATCCCTTTGGCAATGTTCACTTCGCATCAGGCTAAGGTTCCCATCAGTCTGTGCCCTGCTTGCCAGCTCTATATGCTGGGCTAACTCCTAAGCATAAAGCATGTGGTGTGGTTAGCCAGACTCTGCAGCTGACAAGGGAGCTGCTTATTCATAATGTACAAGGTGCTCCACGGAACATCCCCGAGGGAAAGTGCTGGAAGCTACACTTAGTAGATTAGTTTCCAGGACTTGTCTCAGCTTCACTCAGAAGGCATCCACAGTACACTGGCAGGGAGTAACTTGAGGTGGCTAAACATATGTGTCCCGCACAAGACTGACTGTCCCCTAGTAGAAACCACCCGCCCCCCAAGATGTAGGGAAGACACATTTTGTACAATAGCATTTCCCAGAGGGGATCTGTAGCCAGTGAAAAGTGATATAACCTATGTATTGTAGGGGTGGTTGTCTGTGCTTCACCCCTGAAGCACTGCGCCTAGAAGGCAGCAGGTACCTGCCCCCACCCGGGTCGTGGCTGAGACGGGGACCCCTTAAGACCCGAGATGCGTACGTGCTCGCTCTCTTGGCCACCTTGTGATCCTGGATGCTGGATTGCAGACCAAGTCAGAGTTCTCCAGAGAGCTAGCTGCCTTGGACTGCACCTCAACTCTCCTGGATTCTGTAACCGATCCCTTGGCTGGTTGTAAGACGCCCCCAAAGAAACCCCTTTTGACTCTCAGATAAACTACGTGGAACTGCCTCGCTGGTTGACGCTTTAATGTGTGTAACTAGTCTGTTTACACAGGACCATGTTGAAAAATCAACTTATAGAGAGGGGGGGCTCCCTGCCCACATGGCCTTGGCTTTAACTAGATACAAACAAGGCCACGGACATGGAACAAAGAGAGGAAACTAGAGCTCCCCGCTCTGCTGGGCTACAATTAGGTTAATGTTGGGACGTGATCAAAGTGGCCCAGTTGGCATGGGGGTCGGAAAAAAGAGAGTCCTCAGTGCGCAGGCTCCTTCCTTCCACCTGCCCACAGTATGTCCGCAAGGCCCACACAGCTCACCCTTCTTCCGTGCCTGGGCGATGACGTCAGCCGCGCTCTTGCTCATCACTTTGGTGACATACAGGGGGCAGTTGGTCTGATTGGCAATGGTGACCGAGCGGTTAACAGCTTCAGCCTCGACCTACAGGAGGACAGACAGACAAGCATGAAAACCCAGCCCACCCGCCGGCCCACCTTTGTCCTCACTCACCCACAGAGACAGATGCGTTCCCGCAAGGTTCTTTCCCAAGTGGCACCCAGGACATAGATCCTCAGGCCCCGCCTAGACTCACACTAGTAACTCTGGAAGAGAACCTAGCCATGTGGGTTGTAACCACCCTGCGGGATTATTGGCAGGAAACAAGGAATTCTGAAGAGATACTTGGGTCACTCCCTTTAGTTTTCAAACTACTGAAACAATGGTCCCTAAGAAATTAGAATTTCCTGAGAAATTTTATGACGGGAGAAGGAAAAGGCTGAAGCTGGGCGCCTGCCAGAAGAGGAACTTGTCCCCAGGGAAGACAGTTCATACAGTTCTGACTTGACAGAACACCTTCCAGGACGCCGCAGCCAAGACAACGATGGTTGGGAGGGACCATACCACGATCGGGACTGCCTGGCTATGCATACTTCTTGTCTTCTATTTAAAAGCTGTTATTTTTTTTTTTTTAACTATGTGTCCATCTGTGTGTAGGTCTGTGTACATGAGTTCTGGTGCCTGTGGAGACCGGAGGCTTTAGATCTACCCAAAGTACAGGCAGTCGGGAGCTGCCTGACGTGGGTGCTGAGACCCAAATTCAGGTCCCTTGCAAGAGCAGTATGAGCTCGGGTGCATTCTTAGCTGCTGAGCTGTATCGCCACTAAAGTTCTAGGCTGGCCAGGAACTCCTGATCCCGCCTCCTTGCCTCTTCATCATAGCCCACTAAGTGTACCACCATGACCAGCGGCCTACTGCTTAAACTGAAACTTCGTCAGGCCTCTGAAGATGAGCTTACGGATCTCTCTGTTCCTCTTCCTATGTGACTACACTGAACTGCTTCCTTTCTCTGCTTCCCATCAACAGCTTATTTCTCTAACTCATCCACTGAGAAGACGGTCAAGCCAAGCTTGTTAGGGCAGCCAGCGCCCAGGCTTTGCCCCTAACTCTGGTAACAATTTCACTTGCTCACGTTGGAGAAGCACCATACATTCACAGCCCCTGGCTGATCTCAATGTGGCTATTCACTCTGCTCTCACGATCCTGAGTGAGGACATTCAATATTTGTGACTCTGGAGCCGAGTCTGCCAGATAACTTGTGAGCCCAGCCAGCATCACCCACAAAACAAAACAAGCTTCACAGGGCTCGGGAATGAAGTAGGCAGCAGCCTGCTCTCCAAGAGCATGACTGGTCAGCCACAGCCTGGTACGACCTTCAGCACAGATGAAGAGCCACCCAAGTCAACCATCTGGCTCTTTATATCTGATCCTCAGGGAATGGAATTTCAGATCCCATGTCATGTCTGCTGAACGCCCAACCAGGAAAGCCGCCTTGTATGGAGGTATACGTTATGTACAACAATGTGTGTTCATTGTGACCAATGAAACCTATTCAAAGCGGATCCCAAAAGGCCACTGCCAAAACCTAAGGAGACATGGTGGTATAAACTCTAGCAGGTGAGAAGTGGGGATGGTCTTATTCTTTCTCTACCCATCATGCCCCACTCCTAACATCCTCAAAGCAGAGCTGGTACCCACTAGACGCTCAAAACTCATTGCTGCACAAATGAATGGTTTCATCTTATTAATGTAACTTTGAAGGCCAAGCTGTCACTTCTCCCAGGAGAGAGCTGCACTCCTCCCTGAGTTGACTTGGCTAATCCTATTTCCACTGGGGCATGCAGGGCTGGGGTCTGTCGCAGCTCTAAGTGCTCATTCCAGTGAGAGAGACCAAGCCTCATTCACACTCAGCTTCTGGGCATGAAACTATGTGAAGAGAGTCCACAGATCTACAGGAAAGCACACGGCTTCAAAAACACTCACCCAACACTCAAATGTTTCCCATTCCAGGGATGTCTGAAGGGAGCCTCCCTCTGGCTCCCTGGCCTCCTTCCCCTCCCGGGAGCCTCCTGCGGGGCCGCCAGCTCAGATGTCTCTAGTGTGAAGTGTGAATGAAGGGGACTCCAAGATGCTCAACACTTTGCCGGGATGCCAGAAACAGCCCTATTGATGTCGCAGCACAGACCCTTCACAAAGGGACAGGGACACTATAAATAATGACTGGGTCTACAGGCCTGCCCTCAGTAAAGTGGGGTGTACAGTGGCTCTAATTAAGAGGCCAAATGGGACCGGCTTCCACTAAAACTAGTGAAGAAAAATCCTGGTCCCAGGGGTCTGTTTGGATTTGCATACACACTGTGAATGGAATTCAGACTCCATCTGGCCCCACAGAGTGGCCTGAAATTGGACAGAGGCCAAACTAAAATGCTGGCTCTCTGGAAGAAGAGGGTATTTAAACCTCGCTCTCCACCATCCCATCAAAACACTCCAGCCCCTGAGCCGCAGCAGATACCGCTGTACGTGCACTGGGCCCTGACGGAAGTCTCTTTACATCTTCTGGAAAGGATATATAACAGCTTAAAAATAAAACCTCTTCTCCTTCTAGGGATCTCAGACATCTGGGAGGTTATCTGTGTGATGTCATAGATGGACCTGCACCAACACCACAGGGAAACGACCTATCCAGGGACCCACAGCAGAGTCCAGGTACCGCAGTCTCTGGACAGCCCCTCCCCCCTTGGCGACCTGCACAAATCAGGCCTAGCTGGGGAGGTGTCGTCTCTGCGATGGCTTCACTGTACACATCTGAGTGGCCACCTTCTTCACAGGCCCCAGGCTCTGACAGCTGCCCCTCGCTGGTAGCCAGTCACATTCTAGCCTACATAGACACTTCCTGTCTGCCTCTCTGTCACCAGCTCATTGACAGTCCCTCTCAGAGAGGCCCATTCCCCCGGCTCAGCTCACTGCCACCTGGGGCCAGGCTCACGGGCTTGTCACACTGAACCGCCTCCGACGGGCGATCCCTAGAGTCCTGCATTCTTAAAAAGTCTCTCCTTTTCCATCTTCTTAGCTAAAAACCAGGGGCAACCCCACTGAGCTGGCCACCTGGTGGGCTGCAAAGAGAAGCATATGGTGGCAGGAAGGTGTTCGGTAAAGCTCAAACGCAAGCTGGCCATCATGGCACCTGCCATGGAAGAGATCCTGACGCCGCACGAAAGTGAAATCGTTATCTAACGTTGTGTCCTGTGTGCGGCTGGCGGTTTCTTCCGAAGTGGGCTATATACTGCAAGTCCACTCAGAATGGCTCCGTGTTTGATTCTCCCCGCCGCCCCCTCAGAGTTGAACACACAACGGACTCAGCTTGGCACACTGAACACTCCCCCGAAGGAACAGCAAGAGTGGAGGGCCCGGAGTCCTGACTATTCTGCCACTCCCTCCCTCCCTCCTTCCTGCCATCCCCAGTATCCGTACCTCTAAAGTCCCTATATCTGGCCTCACCTCACAGGACTGTCACGGGGTGAAGTTACTCAGGGCATCATCAGGCTCAGAGCCGGGCATAAGTTGGGCACCTCCAAATCAGCTGAAAAGCCTCCTCCCACCATGCCACGCTCCTAGACCCGCTGGCCCTCGGGGGATGTCTGTCACGGCCCCGGGGTATTTTGCAATTCTGTATGACAATGGCCTAAGACAGGCCCCCTATGCTGGGCCACAGATGAATGGATTGAAGCTTTCTGTTTAAAGGCTCAACCACAACAGGGGGCTCCCTGATAGCTATCTCCTTCATGGAGACCCACGGGCATCCTTCCTGTTTCCTTCCGTGCTTTGTTCTGGCAAGCTCTGGGATCTGGTGGCCCCAGCTCCTTCACAGACCACTTACCAAACATCCTCCTCTGGTCTGGTCTGTTTCTGGAAGGGATACCTTAAATGTTGAGCCTCCATCCATCCAGGCCCCTGAGGGTCTCCTCTTAACCTCTACCACATCTTTACCATCTAGAATGTTCCTTGCAGAACTCCCCCATCATCCTCTTCCCTCAGAGTTGTCAGATGGATGTTAGACCGACCTTCACCCTTACTGAAGGACCAGCCTCCGTGTGGTGGTTGGAAAGAAAAACGGTCCCCAAAGGGAGTGGCACTATTCGGAGGTGTGGCCTTGTTGGAGGAAGTGTGTCACTGTGGGAGCAGGTTTTGAGGTCTCTTTTGTTCAAGTTTCTCTCAGTGTGACTTTCAGCTGACTTCCTGCACACTGCCATGCTCCCTGTCAATGATGATAAGGGATTGAACCTCTGAAACTGTAAGCAAGCCAGCCCCAATCAAATGTTTTCTTTATAAGAAGCTGCCTTGCTCATGGTGTCTCTTCACAGCAATAAGGACCCTAACTACGACACTCTGTAAAGTAATGCAAGGTTAAAACTCTAGTGATAAAAACTCCATCTCCCACAACACGATACCTGCAGCCTCTGACTTACAGACTCCATTGTCTAGTGTGGTAACTTTGTGCTTTACAGCCTGGGCTAATCCTGCTCACAGTTTTCAATTGGTTCTGACCACGAGTCCCCACTGAGCGTACTGCACTGGATAAGGGCTCCTCATGTGTGTTTCAGAGATATAAAAGGGCTCTGTGATTCCATCATATGTTTGGGGGCCTGACGGCATTGCTGGTGGGTATGCACATGCGCACACATGCACTCATTTCTTTGAAAGACCAGTGTGCATCCAAATAGCCCCACCTTTAATGGGTACTTGGTGTGTGTGTGGGGGGGGGGGGGGGTCTATGCTCTGCACAGAGTCCAAGAGATACCAAGTCACACATCCCACTCTCAGATGTTCACCTCCTCTGGTCGGCTCAGCACATGTCCCTCGGGGCCTGTGATGCCCAGATCCAGGATCCTCTGCTGTTCCTGTAATGTGCAGAAAAAGCCAAGTGGTCAGAGGAGGTGGGTTTCAGTTGGCTGACAGCTAGAGACCAGGGCAAAACGTTCCCTAGCAAGAAGTACAGTGGGCCCTGCTGGATCCACAGTGCCATCCCAGACCTCAAAAACAAAGGGGTCACTCCACTAATCCCAGTCCCACTTGAGCAAGACGGCTCCCACTAGAGCAGTGGTTCTCAACCAGTGGTCTTGACCCTTTTGGGGGTCAATGGATGTCCTGCACATCAGATATTTGCATTATGATTCATAACAGTGGCAAAATTACAGTTATGAAGTAGCAATGAAATAATTTTACTGTTGGGGTCACCACAATATGAGGAACTGTATTAAAGGGTCACAGCATTAGGAAGGTTGAGAACCTTCCCTGGGAAAGCTACAAGTAGAGACACACTCCTGGCCCACAGCAGAGTATATGATGATGCCCAGGTGTAACCAGGGTGTTCCTAGACTGCATCCAGAACAGCTGCATTGCTGTGCCAAGGGAAAGGGCCTTTCTAGAATGGGAACGAGCCACATGCCCTAAGAACACTAGCAGGAGATCACTGACTGAGCCCCAGTACCAGAACACCAGGCCCTCTGGATTCCCACACCGGTGTTCAGCTCCTAAAGCTGTCCTACATTCTTGGGCTTGCTTTCTGCAGGATGAAAAAAGATGTGAGAGGAAGAGTCCCGTACCTCCGCAATGATGTCACCATTCTCTGCATGGACTTGGGCTATGGCACCAATATCCCGGATGACGCTCAGCACTTCATAGATCTGAAGAAGAAGAGGGCAAGCTCAGAGACCAGAACCTGAATCTTCCAGGTCAAAGGAAACCCCCTTGGTGGGGGAGAAATGGCATCCAGGCTGCTCTGGTAGGCCAGGCTTAGCCATACTCTCAAGGGGACTGCGTCAGGCCACTCTGCCACTCACAGAGACAGCCCAACCAAAAGGACAGGAGTGAGGTGTGAGAGGCAGAGGAGGACAGCTCTGCACAGGTGTGATGAGGGGCCCTCAATACCACCTCCAGGCCACATGGTATCCTGAGTAGAGGTTACAAGGTTGGATTCCAGAGTCTGGCAGAGCACGACCCCATCAAAGGCCAATTCCATCAGAAACCAAATCTGCCAGCCATGGCCCATTAATCTATGGGCAGGCTATATACACATGGAAGAATGTTTCCCCAGATGGCAGCGGTGACCAGACCAAAGAGAACATCAGGAGCCTTCTCAGAAAGGCTGACTTTCTTACCTGGGAATCCGTCAGCTGGAATCGATCTTTGAAAGCCATGTACACGAGGAAGGAGTTTACACCTAGTGACAGACAAAGAGAGGTAGACATGTGAGTTTTAATAGATACACCTAAACTAAACAATCTAGAAGACAGCGACAGTGCTGTTCACACATGGGCGTGAGCCCGTGCATATCTGCGTGGGAGGAGGGGCGTGTAGAGGAAGCAGAAGAAGAGAAAAAGAGGTGGAGATGCCGTGGGAACAACAAAACAGCTGTGCAGCCACATGCCTGTCATCCCAGCTACTTGGAAAGCTGAAACAGGGGGATCACACTTTCAAGACCTCTGTGAGCTTCAGAGTGAGTTCAAGGCAACGTTGGAAGGTTAGAGAGACCCTGTCTCAAAAAACCAAAACTCCAAAGGGCTGGCACACAGCTCAGCAGTAGAGGGCTGGACTAGCATAGATGAAGCCCTGGTTTAATCTTCAGCATCACAGAGTGAAAGAGGAAAAAAGCACAACAGAGACAGACAGACAGAATGACAAAGCAAACAAGAAGCTTGGAACAGGATTTCTGGAAATTGTTTTGGAGTTCTTATGATTTTCCTGTTTGGGGACATTGAAAGTCTGGCAAAATTTAAAGCTGCAGTGTGAATGCACTCACATAGCAGCATAACTCACAACAATCAGAAGCTGGAACGACCCGCCCCACCCCATCCCACGCCCGGTGAACATCAGTGGATGAACACACACACAAAATGAGGTCTCTGTGTAAGCTGGAACACCATTTAGCCTTACAAATGAAATGTGGCTGCATGGGACAATGAGGACGAGCACAGAAGCCATCCTACTGAATGAAATACCCCAGTTACAAAAGGTAGGTGCTGCAACACCCCATGTGCAGGAGGGACACAGAGCAGTCAGTGTCACAGAGGGCAGAATGGGGTTACCCGGGCTGGAGGAAGGGGAGGGGGAATTATGGAGACAGATTTTCATTTTATCAAGATCATGCAGGTGGAGGTGGATAGTGGTGATGGTTTGGGGAGTTTTTATTGCAGTGTGTGTGTGTGTGTGTGTGTGTGTGTGTGTGTGTGTGTGTGTGTGTGTTGTGTGTGTGTGTGCACACGCGCGCGCGTGCGCGCACGCTTATGCCACAGCATGCACATAGAGGTCAGAGGACAACTTGTGGGGAGTCAGTTCTTTCCTTACACCATGTATGCATTGGGAATCAAATTCAGGTCATCAAGCTTGGTGCCAAGTGCCTTTACCTGTTGACCCATCTCAGAGGCCCACACTGATGGATTCAAACCAAGGTGTAAGTTGAGCGAATCCACTCCACTGCACACTTAGAAGTGATTCAAACTGTGCATCTTAGGCTGAAGAGATCGCTCAGAGGTTAAGAACACTGGCTGCTTTTCTAAAGGCTTCAGGTTTGGTTTCCAGCACCCACCTGGTGGCTCATAGCTGTCTGTAACTCCAGTCCCAGTGGACCTAATAGCCTCTTCTGGCTTCTGCATGCACCAGGCACCCACACAGTGCAGAGAGACATGTGCAAGCAAAACACTCATACACATAAAATAAATGAATAATTTTCTTAAAAAAATTCTAACGTTTTATATATATATATATATATATATATATATGTATATACATATCATTTATCACCTTTTTTCAAAAAAAAACCTATCCCAAAATAAGTATTTATTCTGACTTTGACAAGAAGATGAATTACAAACTTCTGACTATGAAAATGGCCTTTTCTTTGGCAAGCTGTGGCTGGTTTGAAGAAGCATTTTTTTTTTTTTAAATGAGAAAAAAATCCATTAGTTTGGCAAGCAGCTGTCCATCCTAGCATCTTGGAATTCTTGCCTCCCGAGGCACCAGACCAAATATCCCTGTCCAAGAACCATCACAATTCTAAACAATTGTCTTGACAACCTCAGAGCTTCAGAGCTTAATTCAAGCCACCTGGGGATGCTGGAAGCTGCCTGAGCTAAAGGCCTCTGGGCATCCCAGTTTTTCATTCCATGCCAGGCAACAGTTGCTATGGTAACCTGCCTAGACTGATTTAGGATAGACTGACCCTAAGAATTAGAAGTTAAAATCCAACATCATCTGGTTATCCTCAAGAAGCAAGAGCGGTTCTAACTAGAAGCTAGAAATGCCAGAAATGTGTTTGGAAGCTCTGGGCCCTAGTCTGGTTCCAAAATGATTTTAGGGTTACCTCTTCAGAGGTGGGAAAAAAGTTACCGTAGCATTGAATGGCCATTAAGGAAAGCTGTTGCCTCCTAGCTGAAAAAATGAGATCTACTTCTGGATGGAGATGTATCACTGTCTCCTCTCCTAAGAGGGAATCACCTGGCTAAGGGACTGCCCCTCTGGAAGGCAGGTTCACCTTAAGCCATGCTAAAAAGACGGGAGGAATAATTACCCTTTAGCTAAGGTCACGAACTTTCCATCCTAGAATTCCAGCTCCCTCCTGGAGTAGGTTTCAAGGCTACAGCCATGAGGCTTCACACATCTATCTGCTCGATTTTCTGAATTACTCAGAAAAACGTCAACTTTTCCACTTCTTTCTACCTGTTTTCAAAGCGTGCTCTCTCTAACACTCTGAGCTTTGCTGCTTCTCCAGCTCCCCCCTCCTCACCCCGACACCCCCCTCCATGGCTGCCTGTCTGCCATGTGGCTGCCATGATGCCAGTTTAACCCAAGCAGCATGATCTTTTCTCTTTCTCTCTTCTCTCTTCCTCCGCCCTCCAGGCAACTCACCTATCTTGGGTTTTTTTTTTTTCTTTTAAACTCTATTAAAATGGCTCTTGAGTGTCAAAAAAGAAAAAGTAGGAGTTTGCAGGGTTGGGGGAGGGGGATGGTTACCTCCATGCTAGGAAGAAACTTAAAGAACATCTTAGTCCATTATTCACAGGGCAGATTTTCAAATTATTAAGATTCAAGTGTTTCATAAATTGCCCCACATCGCACAGCTAGTCTATGGACAAGCTGGCTTCCCATTCTAGAGCCTTTTATACCGGATCTGTGGGTGCTTTTCTCATCAGCTTCCACGACTAGATATTTGCCTCCACTTTTCACTCACAGCACGTACTGTTTCTGACTCTGAACTGCTAAGAACAAAAAAGTTAGTACTACTTCCCCACAAATCAAGACCCCGCCATACCAAAGAGTGACTCCTATTCCACAGCCAAGCCGAAGGGGGCCCAGGAAAACCATGTGGTTCAGCTCCACCAACTGAGTCCCCCCAAGTCTCCTGTGGGCAAGAGTCCTGGGGCACCTAGAGGTAAGTGAAGACACCTCTGGTCTGCCTGAGAACCCTTCCTCCTCAATCCCTGGGATTCTCTGAAGCAGAAAAGACCCTTCAGGTTGTCCCAGGTTTGAAGAGTCTCATAACCTCCTCAGCGAGCCTCATTCTTACAGGTTTGTATGACATGCTTGCCCCAAAACTTCAAAGACAAACCTAGTGCCACACTGGTCCTTGGAGGGCCAATCACTCCTTGAGACCAGATCCCTCAAGCCAGCGATCAGTCGGAAGCTGTTACACAAGAAGACACCCCAGGGCAAAGCCACACTGTCTTACTCCTATAGGCTTCTGCTCCCACACTGGGGTAGGACCCCTGTAGTCAGCATAAGCTGTAGCCTACAACCTCCCATCGATTGCTCGAGGAAGGCTTTGAGTCAAAACAAAGCATCTCCAGTGGAGTTGCAAGACCTACCGTGGTCCTTCACCAGAGCTTCCATCTCCTCCTGGATGCCCTTGTGCCACTCCGTGATGTCCACGTGCAGAGAATAGTCACAGCAGGACTTGCTGTCCGCCCACTCCCTCCATTGATCGAAAGCAGCCAGGAGGCTTGTCCCCGGCTCAGGAACCACATGGTCAACTAGGAAGGAACAGACATTGGTCGTCACCACGGGAAACGCATGAGCAGGTACTCACCCACTTGAACCCTGCACTGAGCCTCCTGGGTTCCCACTGGAGACAGCGATCTCTCCAACAATGTCTAGGAATGCACTTAAGCCAGCTGAGTGCCCAACAGGGAAAAACTTCGCATGGGACAGCAGACACGTGAAACCGGGCATGAACGACTCAGATCCAATTTATCAAATCCGCGTGCCTGAGACCTGGGGCGCATTCCGAGGACAATGAGTCCTTATGGACAATGGCGGTGTCAGAGGGCCAACTAGAGGAGCCAAGCCTTTCTTTGTGCTCCCAGCTGCTGTGAGATGCCCCAGTAGACAGCCAGGCCTCGGAGAGGCTGGAACGGGGCCATGTACGACGGGCCTCTCCAAAACAGCCAGCAGCTCACTCCTAGCCACTCAGGTTTCTACAGTGTAATTCCACTCCGTAATTTAAGGACAATCTTTCATCTTAAGAGTTTAAAACATTTTGAAGCTGAGCTTGCTGTAATATTATTACTAAGGCAGGCTGATATTTAGGACAAAGACCATGAACTCAGGCTGCTCAGTTTGTCCGCTGGCCCCACTGGTTGCCCGCAGGTGCCCCTGGGTACACTGCTCTGCTGTCCTAAGTCTCAGTGCTGCTTTTAAAGGGGATTGTATTACCTGCAGACTTTGTTATGAAGATCACGCACAGACAGAATGTCTACCAACCTTACAGGGCTCCTTGATTGAAATCCCCCGGTGCCTTCCTTTGCACTTCAAATACAGTTTAAAGTCCCCAGCAAGCCCTTCAAGAGCCTGGCTGACCCCCACAACAGGACCCTGAGACGTCTCTGTCTTGTCCTCTATCTCCAGCTGAACAGGCCATCTTTCAGTTGTTACATCAGGCTGCTTCCCCTCACCCCAGGGCCTTTGCACATGTTATTACCGCTCATAGGTTCCCTGGAGAGCTCTTGCCCCAGCTTCCTTGATGACATGAGGTTTTCTAGAACTATTATCGCCCATCTTTTGCACACACACACACACACACACACACACACACACACACACAACAAAGCACTAAGATTCCATCTGAAATTAGTTGTCCAAGGTTCAATCAAATTCATGCAACAATATGGAAAAGGCTCAGGACTCTGGGCTCCTAAAGCAATGAACTTTTCTTCCAAAATGGAATATTTCCTATGCCCAGGATCAAAACTTTTCAGATGCAACTACACTGTGATTGGCTTAACTTGGCTTCATACATATCAGAGATATGATCATCAGATACAGCAGTTACCCCTGTGAACCTCGTAAGCCAATATCATTACCAGATGGCAATTAAAATAGATGTATTTTAAAACACGCTTCTAGGTTCCTTTGTCAGAATTCTTTTTTTTTTTTTCACACTTGCTCACTGGGGACTTCTCAGGTACCATCTCAAAGAACCGGTCTATGTAACGACAGGGTTCCACAGCTACCTAGTGTCTAGAACATGGTGTCAACTGATGAGGGCGTTGGCCAAATGCTACCTTAGAAACTCCATTGTAGTGGGTAGTCGGTCCAGCTTTGACCTGAAGTACTACCCCCATTGAGGTTTCGGTAACTGTCAAGCCTAAAAGGTGGAGCCGAGAGAGGACCTTGAAGACCTGATCCGGATGGGCTGACTCTCTTGGTTCCTGGGCCCTGGACGCTGGAGGTAGACCAAGCAGAGTTCTCCAGAGAACACCTCTGGACTGCGCTTCACCTTTCCCAGACCTTGTAACCTATCCCTTCACTTGTAAGTTACCCCACAAAATAAACCTCCCTTTTAACTACGTGGAGTTGCCTTAATATTTAAACCAACACTCCATCAAGACAATTCCAATTTTTCACCCTAATCTGTGCTCTCTACTCCACCCTACTACCCCCAGCAACAACAAAAATATCACTTTGTTAGCAGCAAGCATTCTGGCCTGTCTGTGGCTAAAGCCTGCCTCCCCCTTCCCTCCCTCTCCCCCATCCCACGCTCCCAGGAAGCCAGGCAGACCTTGGAATACCCTTTATCTGCAGCTGCAATCCCCATGCACATCTGCCAGGAAGGGCAGACTCAAGCATCTCCCCAGAGCCTGGCTAGATCTGACCCTAGCAGACATCTCCAGTCTCCATCACAGCCTCTGTCCCTGACACGGTCGCCATCCACGGCCATCCTGTGGGTCTCTTACCCCTTTGACTCACCCTGTTCCTGCCCACGCCATGCTCCTTGCTCTGGCAGTGGCCCCTCGCTGAAATCCTCTCCCTCAATGCTTTCTCAGACAGCACCTCCCCATCAAGCTCATGAGACTGCCACCATCTTGGATTGTACTACCATCTGCAATAGCTTCTGAGCGACACATACACACATATCCTCACACACACACACATATCCTCAGTCACAGACATATCCACACATATCCTCACACACACATTCATACACACATACACACTCAGAGACACACGCAGTTTACTTGCATATACACTCACAAACACAGACACACACAGACACACACACACACACACACACACACACACACACACACACAGTACAAAGTATACGCTCCTCAGAGCAAGGGCCATGTTCAGATACAGGAGAAGCTCACTGAATGCCCTATGTAATCACTTCTTGGCACGCACATCTCGCCTTTCAATCAGTTGAAAAAACAAATGGGGTTAAGTGTTCCCTCGATATCTGTGAGCAACATTCTAGGACATCCCTAGGATGCCAAAACCCCACAGACAACTAGATCCCTTGCATTCATATGTGCACACTGCCTGCTACATCCATCTGTATATTTTGCGGGGAGGCTGAGAATTGATCCCCAGATCCCAGCATGCTACAGTTGGGCTCCACTCCAGACCCCCTCCATACACCTTATAGCCTCTCTATATTGCTTGCTTGCAGGACCTGATGCAATACCACATAGCACTCTGCCTGTGTGGACCTGGTGTTTGCATTGAGGCAAATTTCAACTTTGCATTTTGTAACTTTCCAGAAATTTTTTCCAAATGTTTCTTATTTGCGGTTTGGCTGAACCCAGAATTAATTGAATCCACAGATGCAGAATCTTTAGATCCGATGGGTCAACTGTGCTCTCCTGGTAACAGGGTCAGCTTTCCCATCCAACCCATAGGGCTGCTATGAAACCTGGAGATCCTCCTGCCCCACCCTGCTGGATGAGGAATGTTCCTTCTACCAGACAAGGTAGGAAAACGGCCTTCCTCAAAGCTGAGTTTTCTAAAATAGAGGTGATTTTAGGCAAAGTTAATATTACATCTACTCAATCACCAGCACCCTCCGTCAAATCAACCAACTCAACTTGGTACATTTTCTCTACATCTTTTTTTTCTACATGCTGTATTTTATTCTATTTCCTTATCTATAGTCTATCTCCTTCCCAGAAGCTTTAAAGCGGCTTTAAAAAGATACACAACCTAGTCCCGGCTGACACACCAGAATGCAGGTGTTAGAGGCAGGAGGAGCTTGACAAGTTTGAGGCCAACCTGGGCTACACAGTGAATAAGTCAGCCAAAGACACTCAGGAAAAATAGATAACAAGAAGGAAGGGAAAAAATGGGGGGACATTAAACAAATTCAAGAACAAAGTTGTATGTTGCATGTGTGTGTGTGTATGTGTGTGTGTGAAGACGTACATAAATGCATGCATATTTGTGTGTACATGTGTGCAGACCTATATAAATGCTTTGTTCGTGCCTATGCATGTTTCCACCTATGCAGAGGCATACATGCATGCATGCATGTTTGCATCTACGTTGTGTACGAATCAGTAGATGAACGTTTTGCAAGCTTCACACATCTATTAGATTTCAAGTTAGGCTCTCAGGCCAGGAAGTCTGACATCAAGCAGATCTCTTTCCTGGGAACCATTGCTCAAGAGGACACTGAGAACAGCAACGCTCAGTCTGGGAATAATGCTCAACCCACTGAGTATAATGATTATTTTAAATGTCTTAATACTGGATTGGATAAAATGGTTTACATCTACACGGTGAATGCTTTGATTTGCCCATTCCAGAGAATAAAGACTAAATTCTCTAAGTTCTGTCCCTAGACTGGCTCTCTTTCATTCTATTTATCCTGTCAGTAATAAACATGGCTGCTTTGAGATACTCTTAAGATTTCATATTTTCATTTTATGTGTAGGGGTATTTTGCCTGCCATGGAAGTCTATGCACCATGTGTATCCATGGTGCCTACAGAGGCCAGAAAAGGGCACCGATCCCCTGGAACTGGAGCTACAGGAGGTTGTGTCACCATGTGGGTGCTGGGAACCAAACCTGGGTCCTCTGGAAGAGCAGCCAGTGCTCTTTAACCACTGAGCCATCTCTCCAGCCTCCATGATACCCTTTAAGATCCTATGTGAGATCCTTACCATTAAAAACATACATGTTCATGCTCCCCCAGGGCTGGGCATCAAATCTAGTGTCTTGTGGGTGGCAGGCAAGACCATTTCTGAGTAACTGAGCTACACTGTCAGTCCTCTGACTTTTATGAGAAAAAAAGTTTCTTTCAACAGCCCACTTCTTTCTGTAAGATCTGTCTGCTTCCTTCTGCACCTAACGAACCCGAGAGAGCTCCATGCAGGATGCTCCATGCGGGATGCCTGCTCCGGGGACAGCTCAAGCAAAGAGCCTGCTGTGGCTCAGCCTTCCACAAAGCTGTAGGGACAGTGGCCAGGGACACCTACAGACCAGTAACAAGACCCAGAAAGAGACTCAGACACTGTGACGCCATGCTTCTCCATCTTCAAGGAACACGAGAAGTGTCTTGAGTGTAAACCCCGGTTCATGCCCTCATCCCTTGCCTCTGTTCTGGGACCACGGGTCCAGATGGGAACCTGAGGAAGTGAGTTTCTGATAAGCAGCCATTCTGATTCTGGCTGAGGACAGACTGTTTTTCCATTCGCCTCTCCTTCCATTTCCACCCACTAGGCCTTTGAGGGCCTGTCCACCACACAATGGCAATGCCACTTTCAAAACAGAACCAGTTCCCTAGCTACCAGGCTAGGCCCTCCCTCCACAGCCAAAGGCAGTATCTGATTAGTGAGCTGTGGGATACCCAGCACTTGAGAGAAAGAGGCCTATTTCCTCTAAGCTAATGACACTTGCAAACGTGTCCCTGGTGTCCCTGAACGCCTGCGTGAACTTTCCCACCGTTCTCCTTCCATGGAAGGTCTCCTGGGAAGAGCTGTTTCTCGGGAACAGGGCAGAGGGTTATGACCATTTCCGGAGGGAGCAGGGGTCCTTGATGAGGATGCAAAGCAGAAAACCACTCACAGAACATTTCTCTGGTGACCTTCCTGGGTTAGCTGTCCCTGTGAGAAAGGCACAGCCACTGGCCAGCAGCCGGCAATGACAAGGGGTGAACAACAGGGTCGAAGCACCCCAAAACCTGGGTCTGCTGCCTGTGGTGGCTTCCCTTGTGGGTGTTTACTGAGATTTCCGGACTCATCTATAACCATGCACAGCGGAGGAGGGTAACACGAGGCATAGGGAAGAGTATCTGTGAAATGCCTTCCACATGATGGCTCTCATTCCCTCCTCAGAGCATCTCCATAGAGTCCATTGACACCGGTCCTCCTGTTATATGATGAGCCAAGCGCATGCCCTGGAAGGATGGCCTGGACATGCTCTCCGTGAAAAATCCCAGAATTTCCAGAGAGTGATGACTACAAATTGTCTTAATTCTGAAAGTTCTAAATTCCAAAATGCTCCAAAATCTGAAATATCGTGACACCCGTGCGACGTTCCACACTGATCTCATACCACAAGTGCCAGCCAAATTGCAGGCCTGCTACCCAGTTGTACAGAATTGCTTTCAGGGGTCAGGGGAAGAGCTTGATAGGTAGAAGGTTTTCCTAGCATGCCTGTGTCTCGGTCTCCAGCACTGAGAAAAATCAGGTCTGTAATCCCAGCATTCAGGAGGTGGAGGAGGCTGATAGATCAGAGTAAGATGGAGGCCAGCCTGGTATACATGAAACTGTCTCAAAGAAGGAAAAAAAAAAAAAAAAAAAAAGGCCTGGACATTACATAAGGTCAGTAATAAACCTTTCTTAGGAATTTCATATTTAGACCTGAGACTTATCTTCAAAATAACTCTTTATGTATACGCAAATATCTTACTCTGAAATTTGAAGCTCTTCTTATCCCAAACACTTCAGATGAGGGACACTGGACCTGTATTATAGCCTGTACTATTTCTACAAAAACTGTCAAGGGATTCTACCTCTTTTTAAGAGCTTGACTGAACATAAGACAAAATTCACCCAGTTAAGGGCACAACTCTATATTTTTAGTATATTCACATTTCCATACAAGCATCATCCCATCTAATTTTAAAACACAATCCCCAAAGAAGTCCGACACCCATCAGCCGTCCCTCCTCATCCCTTCCTTCCCATTAGCTCCAGCCCAAAGCAGCCGCTAATCTGATCCCTGTCACATCACAGGAAATAGAAGTGTACGCTGTGGGGTCTTCGGGGTCGCCTCTGGCACTTCCACACATCATGAAGCTTCCAAGACCAGCCCAGACCAGCCACTCCAGCATGAGTCAGCACTTTATCCCTCTTTATGACCTGCAGCGGCTTTGATAGCCCATCCTTAAGCTTTTGGACATGAGCAAAATATTAAGACACAAGGAAATCAACTGCAAACTTGGAAAACCCGAATACAAAGTCCCTTTGGAATCTGCAGTATTTCAAAAGACTCAGAAATTTTAATTTTTTTTTTTAAGATCATTGTAGGTTTTATTTGTGTAATGTGTGGTATGAGTGTGCGTGTGTTTTCATACGTGTGTATGAGTGAGTGTGCATCCTTGTGAACACACATGTAGAGGTCAGAGGTTGCCATCTGATGTCTTCCTCAGTCATTCTACACTGAGGCAGAGTCTCTCACTTGAACCCAGAGCTCACCAGTTTGGCTAGTATAGCTAGCCAGCCAGATCTGGGGTTTTCCTGTTTCCACCTTCTGAGCGCTGGGAACCCACACACTTACATGACAAGCACTTCCCAAGCCCTCACATGCGATTTTTAAAAAAAATGGTGCAGAAAGATGTCTCACACCCTTCATCTAACTTCCCAGTTTGTACCCTTCTCTGGCTTCCGTTCCCATTTCTGACACGTACTTGGGAGGGGATCTGAACAGCTAAACAGCAGGCCTCTGCCCAGCTGAGTGATACCGGCCCCTTACCTCCTCTCCTCTCCCATGACCTTCATTTGCCTCAGTGTCCCCCAGAACCAGTCTTGGTCCTAGCACTTGCCAGACAATGGAGTTGAGGGATGGCTCCCTCTTCATACCAAGCAAAATTCCCCCCATAAGCACTTAAGTGGGGGACATTGGTGATGGCACCTGTCACACCAAGGGAGCTGCCTGTCACAAGATACCTAGAGCTGCCTACCTCTGAAGTCCACCCACCCAGACTTCCTTCTCAGAGTGTGCCTGGTGGGAGGACGTGACCCACTCCTTCCGAGCTTCAGGAAGGATAGTTCTAGGAGGACGCAGTCAGAACAGGAGGCGGAAGTTGGGAGCGAGGCAGAGGAGGTCGGCACTGCTAACTCAGAGAAGTCTGACGCTCAAGCCCTTCGAACAGCATCTCGAGTCTTCACGCCTATCCCAGAGAAGCCTGCGTGTTCACAGCACCCAATTCAAGAAACAGCAGCTCTCCTCCTCTCCAGGAATCATCAGTGGTGAGGAGGGGACCATGAAGCTGTTACAGTGTCACACCCCAGCCTGTATTCTTTCACAGCAATCCTGTCGACTCACATGGCATCCTGGCTGAGCTCATCCCAAAGTGATGTCATGGACCTTTCCTTTCACTGATACTCGGTGTAGGTGGGCAGGGTGGGAGTATGACCCTCCAGTCACAGCTGGGGGACACGCAAGCCCTGTGGTTTATCTGCTATAGTAATTTGAATGAGAAATGCCCCTCTAGGAGCTCAGTTTTTTGTCAACTTGGCCCTCAGCTGGTGGCACTGCTTAGGGAGGTTTGGATCGTTTAGGAGGAGTGGCCTAGCTGAAGGAAGTGGATCACTCTGACAGTCCTTTGCCTTGATGCATTTCTGTTTCACCCTCCCTGCTTCCTGCATGTGGGTGGAGATGTGATTTCTCTCTCTGCTTCTTGTTCCAGCAGCCTGCCGCCATGCCTTTCCCACCATTATGGACTCTGTTTCTGAACTGTGAGCCAAAATAAATCCTTTCTCCCCTAAGCTGCTTTGGTCATGGGGTTTTATCATGGCAACAGAAAAGTAACCCGTCCAAACTGGGGGTGTGAAGCAGTTGCCCTTGCCCCCAGACTCCGGCGACAACCATCTTCCAGGCATTGTGCTGGTTACCCATTACCACACTCTTGTCTGCCTTCCAAACACAGGCAGGTCCCCTGAAGCAGGCAGCTCTAAAGGGAACCCCAGGGTCAAAAGACAAATACCCCCCTGTGTGGGAGAATATGGATTCAGGGCATCAGGTTAAGAGCTTGTCAACATGTCAGCACCTCATAAAACCCTTTCCTCCTTGCAGCTCACACATGTACTCCTGGCAACCCAGATCAAAGCCAGGCTAATGAAATCTGTGTGTCGTGATGAAGGGTCATTTATAACATGCAAATCCCTTGGAGAGTGATGAGTCAAATGATGAGCAGTAATTCCCTGACTCATCAAAAGCAGATGCAGAGGGGGTAAGAGAAAACATGGAGGGGGTGAGAGCTCTCAGGCCATCTGCAGACAGCAGGAGGTCAAGACGTCAAGAGCAGGTCCACCAGACTCAACTGGGCATGGCCCAGGCACAGGAAGAGAAGGCTCAGAACAATCCTCTCCACCACAAACAGCTTTACTTGCATTCTAGGGCTTGATGGTTTGAGCTCATTCATTCGTAAAGGTTGTACACGGTTTGGGCATTATCTAAAAGTTTTATCAAACCATGAGCCATGTGGTGTTTTGAATAAGAATGGCCCACACAGGCTCATATATTTGAATGCCTGATCAGCAGTTGGTAGAACTGTTTGGGAAGGATTAGGAAGTGTCACCTGTTGGAGGAAGTATATCACTTGGGTGTGTGTGAGGGGGTGCCCACACCATCCCCAGTTAGTGCTTCAGATCCCTGCCTCCCGCCCGCTCGCTCCTTCCCTTCTCTCATGGTTGTGGATCAGATGTAAGGTCTCAGCTTCCGCTCCAGTGCCATGCTTGTCTGCCTGAAGCCATGCTCCCTGCCATGATGATAAAGGACTAACCCTCTGAAACTGTAAGCAAGCCCTCAATTAAATGCTTCCTTTTATAAGCTGCCTTGGTCATGGTATCTCTTCTCAGCAACAGAACTAAGACAAGTCACATGGCTGGAGAGATGGTCCAGTGGGCAAAGTGGTCAAAAGGCTTGCTGTCCAAGCATGAGGACTACAGTTTAGATCCCGGCATCCACATGAAAGGCAAGCGTGCACCCCAGTACAGGGGCAGCCACAAGCACGTCCCCTGGGACTTGCTGACCAGCTAGTCTAGCCAACACTGAGTTCTATGTTCAGTGAGAGACCACTTCATAAAACAAGGTAGAGAGCAATGTGGGGGAGACATGTACATACACAAGTGAATACACACACACACACACACACACACACACACACACACACACACACACACACACACACACCCCAGAAACCTTCAGACCTAACTATTGATCTGCAGAAGCCCTCAGGGGGCTTTGTACACGGGCTGTTACCATGTGACCACGAAGCCCACTGACATAAGCTAGCTGGGCAGCCTCTACCTGGAGAGATTTTGCAACTGAAATCAGAAGGATGTCAAAGGTCTGCTGGGACCACCCACCGTTTTCCTGACAAAGAATCCAGGTTCTGGGCAAGTTTTGAACATGACATGGTCAGGGCTGTCAAGATGGCCCAGTGGGTGGAAGTACCTTCCGCCAGGCCTGGTGACCCGATGTTTGATGTCCAGAACCCACAATGTAGAGGAAGAGAACTGACTCCTGGAGGTTGTCCTCCAGCCTCCACTCCATGCACTCCCCCACCATGCATGAACATACCCTAAACACTAAATAAATGTATTGGTTATTAAAAAAAAGATTTTTTTAAAGATGCATAATCAGATGGAACAGCTTTGGAATTTAACTCAGGTCTGAATCCTAAATACTTGTTTTCCTTTTCACTATAATAGAAGAAAATGTTGCCCATCATCCTACCACCTTACTAATAATTATTCATCATCCATATTATTCCCCAGATCTGTCAGATAGACACATATATTTAATGGGGTGTAATCACAGGCCATGCTCATTTTTAGTTGTGTGGGACTTTATTTTATCTTAAGAGCATGTTGTGTTACCATCTTTTTGATCCATCTTCTAGTAAGAATTATCCGTGGGGGTGTCCATCAATTTCCCTGAGGAACAACTTATGGCTTTTTCTACATCCCCCAATGATGCATAATGTTCTTATGAACACACTCATGTTCCTAACCGGTCCCCTACTTCAAAGTCTTCCCTGGAGAGGATGCTGGGGTCAGCACAAAGGGATGGACTATGGCACTCAATTCACATGACCAAAGCAGAACGGCTTCACTCTGCCCCAAGCAATTCACGGGGACGTCACTCCAGATAATACTGGTGCCCACTTTACGGGTTTGCTATTTCAAGGGGTGAACACAACACCCCCTTCACTCTTCTTGGCTGCCTTTGTTTTAGAAAACTGGCCACTTTCCAAGCTCCATCTAGGAGGACCGAGGAAGACAGGAAGGATTCAGTAGGCCAGCTGTGCAGAGTGACTCACAGTCTCACGAGAGCCTGGTCCAGTGGCCACTTGGGCCATAGTAGCGCTCACTCTTGTCCAGTCTTTCTTCAGCTACCAACCTGCATCCAGGACAATTCCCAGCTAACGCTGACCCGTTAGGCGCGCACAATGGAGACAGGGTTAGGAGGACAGCCCAGGCCCTAGTTCCTAGCACTGAGAAAGCCATGGCCCATCTCTACTTCACGTTCACCTCCCGGCACCAACAATTCATAGATAATACCATCCCTGCAGCAGAATGACACTACTGTCGCCTGGGGAAGGAATCGAGGAGAAGCAAAGGTGAACGCCCTAGCCAAATGCTGCAGGCTCCGGGCTGCTCAGCATTTCTCCAAGAAATGTTGAAGTCACTGGCTGAGGGAGGGGTGGGGTTCCTGTTTCCTGTCATTAGACAGGCACTCTGGGTCAGACGCTGCACAAACACCATCACTGACAGCAGCTTATGTCCCCTCACCAGAGAGAGAAACACACTCTGATTCTGATGGGTGTGTCATGCCTGGAATTCCTCTAGCTCTGACATCCTAAGAGGGACTGTGCCCAGCCCTGCCAGCACCCTGCCCTCAGAAACACTGCAAGTTCCCAAGCTCACCAGCTCTCACGTGCTCAGTGCAGACCATGGGGACTCACTCATCTGAAAAGACAGAATGAAATACTTGCTTGTTCAAAGACATGTCAGAGGACCAGGAAAATCCTTATTACGTGAGAACAGGCCCCAGGGCCCTAACTGTCCACTCCAAGCTCGCAGGAAATGAGGACATGACAAGCTGCAGGTCTGGCCTTGAATCCAGGCACTACCACAGATGAGGTCCAGGAAGCTGAGCAAGTTAATAACTCCTCAGTGCCTCATTTTCCCCATCTGCAAAAGAGGTATAGCCACGTGTCTACCCCATAGTATTGGGAAACTGAAACCACAGTGTCGGGTTCGCACCTGGGTACCCCTCTCACTGCTTGTAGAACTTCAGGGTTCTTGACCCTCTCTGGGCCTCAGTTTTCTTATCTGTAAAACAGACATTATTCTAACACCTGTTGTAGCACAGCAGCTGTCCAGGCCTTACGACAGGACATCCTATGAAGTCTTCGTCAAATGACTAAGTAACACGGGACAAAGCTATTTCTGCAATTCCCGGCCAGTGCCGTGGTCCCTAAAGGGTGAAGCTTCTCTTGGGGAGACCAGCCACACGACCCAGCAGCAGGGGAAGGGGAAGGAGGGTGGCCTCGAGCAGGGAGTTCCAGCAAGGAAGAACAGGGTGGGGGGGGGAGGGGGGGGGCGGAAACTGGATAAAGACTCTGCAGAGGGAAGGCCAAGGCCACAGCACCACAAGAAAGGCTTGGAACTATGAGTCATCCCTGAAGAGGAACAGGCTTCTTCAGAAACAGACCAAAACCCAAGGAACAAGACGAAGCTGTCCTATTTACGGGACAAGTGGGTAAATGGCAGAGATCCTCTGAGGATTGTCCGCAAAGGCGACATCTCAGTTCCTGGGGAAATTCCCTGCACTAACCCCCACCACCCCCCACAACGGGACACCAGGATACAAAACAAAACAAAACAAATCTTCCTATCTGGAAAGTGTTAGGATCAGGTAAATTTGCTTCCCAATGTTAAGAGGACTCGAATGTGGGCGGGAAAGCTGCCAATCAGAGCAGATAGCAAACTGGCCTCATTAGCAGAGCTCTCTGTCATTCCAATAAAAAGCAAAGCAACCTGATCCTACAGGTTCCTAGAGATCTCCCCAAACATCAGGCCCATCCACAGCAGGCTTTGCAAGTGCATGAGCAATGCTTACTTTCAAAACCCCTAGGGACACAGGAAGCCCAGGCTGGCTGGATACCTGACTCACTCCCTTTCCCATGTGTATATATATGCACACGGATGTGTGTGTGTGTGTGTGTGTGTGTGTGTGTGTGTGTGTGTGTGTGTTCATGTGCACATGGGTGGGTGTATATGCATGCATATGGGAGTTCATACATGCATGGAGGCCTGTGTGTGAGTGACAAGGAGGAGGTGGGGTGGAGGCAAGCTCCCCTACCCTACTTCTTGGGGCCTTTGGGCCATTTAAGGGAAATAGAAGAGACACTTCCCAATTTTCACCACAGTCTGCCAGAAATAAACTCCAGACGATGAGCAAATTGCAGAAAGAGTGAAGAGATGTGATGAGCCTGGGGGACCGTGGAGGACAAACTAAACATTTTCCACATGACGCTAGGTCAACCCTCGCCGGCCGGGCTGGGCTCTGTGAGCACCACCTCAGCACTGGCCGGGCTGGGCTCTGTGAGCACCACCTCAGCACTGGCCGGGCTGGGCTCTGTGAGCACCACCTCAGCACTGGCCGGGCTGGGCTCTGTGAGCACCACCTCGACACTGGCCAGGCTAGCCAGATGAGGTGGCTGGAAAAATATGTCATTCATGACACTTCCTCTGTTTATGTCAGCTTTCAGTTGCCCTGGGCTACAGGACCACAGATTTGGTGCCAGCTTGCCAAAAATAAGAGATTTGGGGGCAGGGTGGAACATCAGAAGAGAAAGAAAGAAGGAAGGAAAGACAGAGAGAGAGAGAGAGAGAGAGAGAGAGAGAGAGAGAGAGAGAGAGAGAGAAAGTTAAGAAAGGTCATATACCACAAGGCTCCCATGTGCAAAAATGCAATTAACTTGGTTTTCATTCCAGAAGGTTCCTCGTCCAGAAGACAGCCCAAGGACACACTTGAGGACTTAGTCTTCCCGTTAGCAGGGACTAACAGCAGCACGCACATTTACTTATGCAAAGCTAGTATACTCCCAAAAGCCCAAAGGCCACAGACAATAACAGGAAAGGACGCTGTGCCAATCCATGAGAAGGGTCGTGTTTACATTACTCCTGATGTCCACACAGAAATACTACAGCCCGATGACAACGACCCTCTGTGAAAACACAGATTGAAACAAACACAACAATGCTCACACCTCTATCTGAGGGCACAGTTTACAGCTAATACATGATTAGCATACCGGAAGGAGCGACTGGCTCAGATACTACCCACAGGGGATACAGGACCCCATCAGTACACGGACAAACATACCCCCGCTCCCCTTGTACAAAAGCTGCCAGGACGGCTCCCTGTGCAGTCAGGAATAGATCAGCTTTCTGGGCTTGGAGCTAAACTAAGAAACAAAAACAAAGGAACTGGCCTTCACTGTTTGTTCCAACATTGCACAATGCCTCTTCCATCCCCTCCAAATGAAGTCCCACAGGGAAGGAAGACTCGGTGAGGTCATTTGTTGACTGGGTTCAATTTAAAGCAAAAAAAAAAAAAAAAAAAAAGAAGAAAGAAAAAGTGATGGGTGTTTTCCTCCTAGGAACCTGGACTGATTTCAAAAGCACAGCACAAACCATATCACGGCCTCGCTGGAGCCTGACACAGCCACGACACTGGCCGGGGCCTCCCTTTTCCACTGGGGATGATGGCTCAATGGGTCTGTTTTGTCCCTGGTTAATTAGAAAGGCTGAATAGAGCCGATCTGGACAGTGCCTGACAGGGACTGTCAGGACAGAAACCTGAAAAGGGACCTGTGCTCAGTTAGCATCCCGGGGATGCCCACCAGCACCCCACCTCACATCAACACCGGCATGTGCTCGCAATAACACAGGCTCACAACAGTCTCTCCCTGTTCTCAGGGACAGCAGGGCTAAGGCAGGGCAACCCAGGTGGCCAAGCACAGCTCCAAATGCAAAACCAGCTGAAAGCTGAAAACCTGGCGACCCCTAACCGCACTTCATCCAATCAGCCGAAGAAAATACTCAATGGTCATTTGTTTTCATGAATATCTGTATCATTCTTCTATCCATCTATACACACAAATGTATTTTAAATACAGCATTAAAATAGTATACTATATAAATTATTCATCATTAAAACGCTCTCTTTAAAATAAAAAGGGGGGGAGTCCATTCGGCACAATGCTATTTGCCTGTCGTTCCAGAATTCAGAGGGTGAGACAGGAAGATCTCGTGAGCCTAAGAGTTTAAGACCATTCTAGGCAACAAAGAGACTGTAAAGCAAAAAATAAATAAAAAATAAAATAAAAAATGAACTAATTATGGCACTGACAGCCAAGCCTAATGGCTGTTCAATCCCCAGATCTACACAGTAGAATGGGAGTTCCAAGTCCCCCAACTTCTCCTCCAGCCTCCATGTGCATGTCGTGAAGTAGACAGACACACACACACACACACACACACACACATTCATGTGCACACGAGTGCAGGAGAACAAGGCAGGTGTTGGATCCCTGGAGCTGGAGCTGCATGCAGCTGAGAACAAAACGCAGGTGCTGGAAATGGAACTCGGGTCCTCTGCAAAGGTAACACGAGTTCTTACCTGCTGAGCCTTCCTTCTCCCCAGGTCCACCTCCTGAGACTCTGAGTTTGTAGAAAGTAATTATTGAAGAATCTTTCTTCACAACAGAATTAAAGAGTCTTTCTTTTAATTCACTAAGCTTTTCTCTTAGGTAGCATATGTAATATTATATTCTTAAAATCCTTAGTTTTGTGTTGCTCCTGTAAAAAGGATATTTAAATTATCTTTTCCCATTGGTTATTTATGGCTTATTACAGTACATAGAAGCTTTTAACCTTAGTACATATTTTCAAGCTGATAAGCTTAATAAACTTCTCTATAAAAAAATAGCAAATATTTTCTTCCATCAGTCCCTTTGAATAGTTAAGAAATGCATTGAAAAAATATTGCAATGATTTTATTTGCTTTGTTTGTGCAGGCAGCAGTTCTGAGTCCCACTTTCCTGTGGTGACCCTGATATCCAATAATCTGCTTGTTTTCTATGTATGACCTTGAACTTGTTATATCAGGATTAGCAAAACAGGTTAAAAACTGAGCACGTACATGTCTATAATCCTAGCGCTGGGGGGATGGGGGGTGTCCGGGGGCACTGATACACGGCACAGCTCAGGGGAACCCTGAGAATGAGCCGCCGAAGAAAGTCAAGTATAAAAGCACCCAGGTTATGATTCTACTTACATGAACTGTCCAAATAAGAAAATCCACACAGACAGAAAATGGACTCACGGTTTTCATGAGTGTGGAATGAGGAAAAGACACAGGTGACCTCAACCCTGCCCTAAGAACAAATCCCCTCAGTGCACCACCCAAGAAATGACGATAACAAAGAAGATCTAAGTCCAGGGTGTCCAGCTCCACCACTCCCTCAAGGGACAGACTGACATGGGTGTTACAGCCAGGACTTATAAGGGCTTTGTAACCGTGATCTAGGATACCAGACTCTCTCCTGAACTGGAATCCGTGCCCAGCAGGAGAGATGTCCCACCAAGGTGGTGAAGGAGGAAGTACACGGGCCGCCCTCCCCTGTGAGGCACAGGGCTCAGTGAAGCAAGTCCTCATCTTCAAAGCAAGGCAAGAAAAATGTTTCTCTAGACAGTGAGACGGGGAGAATTGCTATTATTTGAGTGTGTCCCCCAAAGTTCACAGCGCTCCCAAAATTAATGTGTTTAAAATTTCACCTCTAAGTTCTTATGTCAGAGGCAGGGACTTTAGGAAGTGATTAGGGCTAGAGGAGGTCATAGGGATGGGGCTCCCATGATGGCAATGATGATTTTACAAGAGAAAGAGAGGCCAAGTCTGGCCATGTCTCACCATGTAGCACCTCCCCTCTGTCGCTTTGCCCCAGCCCCACTGCCCTCTCCCAAAGCCACCACCATGTTCTTGGACTTCTAGACTCTCATCAATGAACCCCAAACCCTCTGTGCTTTATAAATGCCCCAACCTGTGGTAGTAGAGCCATAGAAAGTAGCAGAAGACAGGAAGTCTCCAGCAGCCCCAGCTGAACACTCTTAACAAGAGAGAGAAATCAGGTAACAATAAGAATGCACCTCTGGAACACATCAAAAACCACTTCAGAGCAATGACAGCCCTTTAAGGAGAGGACAGAAGCATGAGAGATGGACAATAAAACAATGGCCAATGCCAAAGTCACTTCGCAAAACAAATCTAGCCCCCAAATCTCCCAGGAGTCAGATAGTCTTAAAAAAACAGTTGAGCTGTCAGAGGGGAAACTAGTAGGCCACCCCTGGAACTCACCCCAGTTCTGTCTAATCTACAACACCCCGAACCCTCACTGAAGTGCTAGGTGGCAAGAGAGGCTTCAGACAGGCAAGGAAGGCCAGGCAGACACGGAGCTACTCACTGGAGCTAACAAGCAGCAGTCTATCCCAGAACTAAGGTCTCCTGATTCCCTCCTTGATATGTCCTTGAGAAAGTGAGGCCTCACATTCTTTCCACTCCACCTCATGCTTCCTCAGTGAATCCCTGGGATAGCTACACAAAGGAAAAACAATGCGAGACCGGATCCCAACCCCAGACTTGGGCGATGCTCCTCCCTGTCCCCCGGACTCCCCCAACTTCAGAAGACACCTCATCCCTGGGGTGTGTCGCAGTCAGAAATAAGGAGGGCTGAGCTGATGAACCTCACAGAGACATGAGAAAGAGGAGACCCAGAAGCCTTTGGGGACAGCCTGCCTGGGGACAGTTGGCTCAAGCTGGCCCTACACTGAACAGGGCTTGGGGCCGCTCACAAATGGGATTAAGTTAGACTGGTGAATTCAGGGCATCAGTCACTACTGGGGGCTGCTGTCCAAATAGCCCTCTGGGATGCAGGGGAAATCTAGGTCATGGAGGCAGGGCTTCTGTGGGGAGATCAGAGACACTTGGTAGACTACCACAGTGGCAAGCCTCTCCTCCTGGGTGTAGCCACCCTCTTAGTGGGAGATGGACAATAACTGATCATTTTCTCCCTCTATATTACAGAAAAAGGAAAGGCCCTTTGAAGTGATGGTTGGTTGGGAATGCAGTATAAAGCCTGAATACCAGAATCTTCCTGCTGCTGGGAGATTGGACGGAGCCTAATCCTGCAGGCAAACTCACGGGAGGGCTGTGCCCAGGATTTCTGTGGCATCCACAGACATTCTAATAATAAATAAATAAATAAGTAAGTAAATAAATAAATAATCATGAACGCTTTGGGCTGAGGAAACAGCTTAGCTGGTTAAGAGCTTGGTACTTGCCTTACAAGCATAAAGACCTGGGTTCAATCCCCAGAGTCCACATAAAAAACTTGGACATGGTGGTATTCGCTTATGACCCCAATACTGGAGAAATGGAGATAAGTGGATCTCTCGAGCTGGCTGGCCTAGCTTCCTTGGCAAGTTCCAGGTCAGTGATAGACCAATTCAGAGAGACCAAAAAAATAGTTAGATGGTGCCTGAGTAACACAAACATGCATGTACATGCACACACGCATGCATGCAGTCAAGTTCTCTGGCTCTGGTCTGAGGTCCTTATCTATGCTCAGAGTAACAAAGCAAGTCCCGTGGCTTCTCTGGGCTTTTTCCCATTCCTTCAGTTCTAGCCTGATAATCAGCTCTTGACCTTCAAGGTCAAAGGGAGGACCGGAAATGGGGGCCCAGAGTTTGCCTATTGCCAGTGCACCGAATCAATTATCTGCACTTGAAAAGGAACTTTCTTCTCAGGTCTTGTGACGAGGACAGAATCCTGTCCGTGACTCCTGCTGGTCCGTAGAGGAGTTCAGAGGGCATCTATGAGGTCAGTTCTCATCAGAGTTCATCGGAGGACAAGGGAACAAAACAGAAGAGCGCCTTAGTGGTCCAGCAACACGTGTCTGCCTTTGCTTGGATCAGCCTGGCTGGTGAGACAGTCCCAGTGTCAGACACATTAACAGGATGTAGACTGAAGTGCATTAATCCACTGGACAGGACCTTAAATGTTTGTCCTCAGAGAAGTTCCACGCACAAAATGACCCATCACACAACCACAACTACTCAAGCTGTGACTTCCTGTCACTTCCCACTTCCCACTCTAAAGCCAAAGTTTCTTTTCCTCCAAAATATTAAATGCCCACAACCCCTGCTCCACACAGTAGGTTTCAGAGTAACCCTGAATACTTGTCAGGTCTCTGGGGACAGGGTCTCTGACTTATACTCTCTCCTGGGTTTAAGAGAGGCTCTATTCAGCCTGGCTTTTATCTATTATGATGTGTGCTGATAATGAACGAAAGCACAAAGTAACGACTACCAGCTATGGGAAGCAGGAGAGGCATCTGCCATATGTCTCTTCCTGAATCAGCCACTCATGGTACAGAGACCAGTACTTTGATACTGGAGCCCTTGGTCTGATGCTATGAAACAGGAATACAGGGCTCACAGTGCCCACCCAGAGGGGAAGGAGCTCTGCTTCCTGGCAGGCCTTTCCCGAGCCCACTTCCCTGAGTCACAGGCATTATATGACTAAATGGTCCCTTAGCCAAAATACCCACTGGAAAGGATTTGTCACCAAGGCTGGGAGAGGAAAGACCCAGGGTTGTAGCCTGGGTTCCTCAACAAGTGACAGGGCACGACTGTGGAGCAGGGCATATGGGTACCAACTCAGGGAGGAATGGACACCAGCATACAGACTGGGTAGCAGGGTCCACCATGAACACCACAGAGCTCAGTGTGCACAGTAGTTCAGAAGAGGTGCAGCACTGGCCTCATTCGAATTCCAAAGACAGCTGAGAACTGAGATCCAATAAGAAGAGTGTCCCAGAGGCACAACTTTATATCTACAGGGCCAGACATGCCGCCAAGAAAATCCAGACCCCAGAGGAAAGAAAAAGTAAAAGTTACAATTTTGACTTTAGTTTGTCAGTGTTTTTTCTTGCTGTACTCAAAGGAGGGACCGCTTTACGTAGACTTGATCATAAAACACACTTTGAACTCTCTTCCTGGTTCCATCAAGTACTGTGAAATAACAAACACAGTGAGGCGGTAGGTGACAGAGACAGACAGATGACTGATGGGACAGACAACACATAGGTGGGCAACTCAATAGATTCTAGAAAGGCACATTTAATCCTGCAATAGACGAGCTAGACAGAGGCCGATATATATATATATATATATATATATATATATATATATATATATTAAATTGATGCACATGTGACAGATTAAATAAAAAAGATGAATGGATGACAGACAGAGAGACAGATGTAGATGGATGGGTCATAGAGCGAGCAACGACCTGAAGAATGGTAGCATCCCCCAAAAATTTCAAAACTGAAATACCAACCCCCAAGAAGATAGCATTAAGAGGTAGGGCTTTAGGAGGTGGTAACTCCATGAATGGACTTATTGTGCTCACTAAAGAGGTCCAAGAGAACCCCCCAATCATTTCCACCATGTAAAGACACAGTGAGAAAACAAGCGTCTGTGACTCATAAGGCGGGCCCTCACAGACACCAAATCTGCTAGCGTCTTGATCTCAGACTTCCCAGCTGTGAGGAAAACATTTCAGTGGTCTGTAAACAGCCCTCATACGGTATTTTGTCATAGTAGCCCTAGGTTAGTAAGTAGGTAAGTGGGTGGACAGATGGATCTTATGATTAGATAGATAGATAGGTAGGTAGAGATAGGTGGCAGATATAAATATATGATAAACAACTTACAGATGATAGAGAAAAAGATAGATGGTAAATATAGACAGATGATAGGTTGGCAGATAAATACATACACAAATACACAGATGAGCCATACCAGCTAGACTAACAGATGAAGATGGATAAGCTACGTGAGATTCACACACACTCTATACGTATCAGAATAACCATTTTGCAAATATCATGGTACAAAAAAAAAAATCTACAAATCTCACTTGTTCTGTACATAACCATAAGAAATAAAAGCCTTGTCATGCTCACAGATGTGAAATTGCTACCTAGAAACACATTGGGACGGTGGCTTCCAAACAGCAAACACTATAAGGGAAAACCAGGTCAGGTCTGATTCTTGGTGCTCTCCTGTCACATAAAGCTTATCCTCTGAAGCGGTCCAGTGAGTTTCACCTAGCCTCAAGAGTGGAGCTGGGATAAAAGATCTGAATGGTTGCCCGGAATACCCTGATTCTATGTTATTACCAAGATCTTTTGATTCCTTGCACACAGGCTCCCCACAAGGACGGACTCCAGTCCTGACCTATCATTAGAGGGAGACTAGGTCATAAACACTACTGAGTCAACCTAAGACAGTAGGCTTCTGGCAGAAACACAGCACAGCGGGTGGCCCGTGGGCCTGGGGAAGGCAGCCACCCCTGCCTGATGTACTTCTGCCCAGCACTCCTCTCATCTCGGAACTCCCGCCTCTCCTCCTGCTCACTGCCTCTCCTACTCACTCCAAGTCCTAACCAGTGTTGGGGAAGGAAGGAAGAGAAACCTTCCAGACACCAAGGACAGCAACAGCAATGGAATCAGGAGGCTCAGTCCCATTGCTTTCCTAAGATTCTTGAGGAAAAGCGGCTTTGCAAGCCACGCCCCCAACCAGGTCTTAGCAGTGACGCCCCTCCCCTTGCAAAGAGGAGAGAGCAGAGCAGGGAACAGCCCAGAGGGCACCTCTAGCTTCTACAGACCTCCGTGAACATCCATTCATTCCATTTCACCAGAAGTCCAACTGTCGAAACAAGATCTTAGATGTTGGAAGCTTCCAAACTAGCAATGCGAAACCCATCTAGAAATAGAAGTTTCTGTGCCTGGGGTTTGTTAAAAACTCCCCAGGGGGGTCCAAATGTGCAGTTATACTTTTTAATGTTGGCCAGAGATCACTACAAAATTCCCTCTACTGGAGAGGGGCCTGAACCACCACGACCCAACTTCGGGCAGTATCTGCTCTATCATTAGGGGAACGTTCAGTCACATTCTAAAGGGGCTGCCTCCCGAATGGGCTAGCCAGAAAGAACTCTAATTTCTACTCACTGTAACCCCCTTTACCATTAACCACAGCAATGAGGCTGACAAACGGCAAAGAACTTGAATAAATGGCTTCACCCAACAATGGCCACAAGTCTGAGGCAGAGCCCTCAAAACCCAGAGAAATAAGGGATTATTGCTTGGGAAGAAATGGAAAATATGGCTACCCAAAGAGGAAAAGAATGGCACAAAAAGAGCCTTAAGGGAGTAACAGGGCCAAAGCTATCGACGACAGCCACCACAACCCAACAACACGTCTCTTGGCCAACTAGTGCCTAAGGCACTCAGTTTTGTTTTTAACCATTACACACCATTTATTGTCTGTGTACCTACTGGTGTATTCTGCATGAGCAGATGTGTGTGTGTGTGTGTGTGTGTGTGTGTGTGTGTGTGTGTGTGTGTGTGTTTATTCTACATGAACAGATACAAGCTCCTGTGATCTGAATGAGAAATGTCCCCCACAGTCATGGGTATTTGAACATTTGGTCCCCTGTTGGTGGCGCTGTTTGGGTAGGTTTAGGCAGCAGAATCTTGCTGGAGGAAGTACTTCACAGGGGTCAGACTTTCAGAACTTAAATCCTCCAACCACTTCCAGTTTGCTCTCTCTGCTACGTGAGGATGGTTGAGGAGTTCCTTATTCCTGCTACCCTGCTGCCCTGCCTCACAGCCACGCTGGACTCTTTTCTCTCTGGACCAATAAAACAAAATAAGCCCTTTCTCCTTTAAGTTACCTTGGTCACAAGGTAACTTATTATAGCAACAGAAAGGTAACCAATAGAGAAGTCAGAGGAAACCTCTGATGTTGTTCCTACTGTGCTTTCCCCCGTGGGGGTGGGGGGCCTGGGATAGACCAAGCAGGTTAAGTTGACTGTCCAGGAAGCCCCAGGAATTGTCCAGTCTCCTCAGTGCTGAGATTATAAGTACGAACCTCCCTACCACGCCAGCTTTTGGTGCATGGGTTCTGGGGAATGAACTCCGGTCCTCAAGCTTGCATGGGAAGCCGTTTAGTGATTAAACAGGCGTCCTTCCCCAGCTCCTGTGTGAGCACAGGAGGGGTGCTCGCTGACCAATAAGCAGCATGAAGTTCCTGAAGTGACTAAGCATGCTGGCAATGTTTTCTAAACCACTTCTACCTGATGACTCAATACAGAAGCTGGCCAGGGACAGCTGCAGCATCACCACACTGCAGAAGGAAGGTAAGTGATGAAGGGGGTAGTTTCCACACTGCCCTTCCCCAAATTCTAGGATGCTCCAAAATCTGGGGGGTGGGGGGGTGGGACAGCTACCAACAGGAGGCAGACAGGAGAAAATGGGGACAAGGACCCGGGTCTTCCACAGCCCACCAACATCCACCATCCCCACTAGACGTACCCTCATCAGTCCTCTGTCAGGTCGGGGACAAAGGGCTGTCCAGGACCACCATAAAGCAACCTGCCAAGCAGCCAGTGTAGCCAGCTCCCAGAAAGCCATGGGCATACAGACATGGCCAGAGCTCCAGCCCTGCCCTCCAGACGTCTCTGCCCCATTTACACAGCTGGGATACAGAACAGGGCATCTTTGGATCATGGAATTTTATCTACCAACAGAAACCCTGAGACTGAGAGACTGAGCCATGGAAGCCTGTCACTCATCCACCGTTGAAGGTTGGGGAGGCCTGGCTGTAGCCCCAATACGTTCCCTGCCGCCCCACCACTCCTCCTGGCCCCAGTCATCATTCTCACGAATTGGAATCGGACTGATGGAAAGTTCCTAACAGCCTGCACATCTAGGGAAAACTGGAGACGAGGCTCTGGAAGCATCGGAGGACTGAGACTCACCCAGATCTGTGTGCAACACCACCAGCAGAGTAGAGACTTCCATCTAGGAGGAGGGGGATGTCTCAGGAGATGAAGACTCCCATCCCTCCCTTCCTAAGCTGGTTTGATCTCTAAGGTTGTTACTGCCAACTCTCAGAACCAGGATACAAGAAAGAAACCCTGGTGGGTTGTGGTAACTCCCACAGTGCCCCTGCAATGGATCTAGCCAGGCACATAGTTAAGTCCTTCTGTAGGCTATAACTGAATGAACTGCAATATTGTATGCAGCAGGCTGAACAAGCCTAACACTTCAGGCTCCTTCAAGAGAAAATCCCTGTGAGATTTTGTAGTGGGTTCCAGCTTTGACCTTGAAGCACCACCCCAGTGAGGCAGCCGGTAACTGCCACACCTACCTATGACCTGGGGTGTAGCCAAGACAGGAGCCCTTAAGGCCCAAGATCCATATGTGCCACCCGCTTTGCTCCTCATGATCCTGGATGCTGGATTGCAGACCAAGTCAGAGTTCTCCAGAGAACCACGTTGGACTGCACCTCACCTCTCTCGGATCCTGTAACCAACCCCTTTACTGGCTGTAAGTTACCCCAAAATAAACCTCCTTTTAACTACCAGATAAACTACGTGGAGTTGCCTTGTTAAATCCCCTCATTAAGACATGAGGGCTAAACCTTTGGGAAGAGCTCTACTGTCCTCCAGGATGCTCCTTATTCTCCTCAGCAACAGGTATCAAGTAATTGGTCCAGTCACGGAAAAAAACTTCCAATCCAGCCAGCCAGCCAGTGACACCTGAGCAAGCCCAGAAAAGGCCTTCATGTCCTTAGGCAAATTATGTGACTTCATCCATGTAGGGCTTGGGAGATAAGAAGCTGAAAGGCAGTGGGGAGCATCCACACAGACAGTACACTGGATAACGTGGCTTTCTAAGCACCACCACAGGCAGATTTTGTGGTGACAACTTTGGGCCCGGACTTGGAAACTTCAGTGTGATGTGGTCGCATATTTGGTAAACACTTTCTAACCAGATTCAAATGAGCACTGCAGAGGGAATAATCAAAGTATCCATTACAGACACATCCAGCTCACACTGCGTGTTCACACGCAGGCCTGCCACAGGCAAGGAGCAAACCCAAACGCCACATGGATGCACAAATGACAAGCAATGGATGTACCACAGTGGCACTCCTGAGCCACGTCCCCTCGATCTTCCTCCACCCACAGAGAGAGCTGGGACAAGTACAAAGGGTCCTGGGAAAGGCTTCTGAGTCCACCAGGGTCTCCAGGGACACATGACTTCTACAGCTACTGTCCACAGACAGCAAGCTCTCTACGCTCTGCAAACCATCGTGAGTCTCCAGCCCCAGCATTTATGCCAGGACAACTCAGGGAGAGAGCCTGCCTCGTTCACAACCACAGGCCGACACGTCTGAGCTCTGGGATCTCCCCAGCCGCTGGCAGAGTTGATCACAGCATTGGCATTGGTGGGGGTGGCTGGAGCACTAAGGGAGCGAGCGGCCACTGCCATCACAGTCCGCACAAGACACAGACTTCCTAAACCCACCTGACTCAGTCACGCAGCATCACTCAAATCAAGTGTCCTCGGAGTTTTCTTTTATTTATCCATCCATCCATCATCCCTCCCTCCATCCATCCCTCCATCCGTCCATCCATCCCTCCTAGCACTGATACTGCTTGGGTGGGAAACTTGAAAACAAAACAGAGGGCTTCAATGGACACATGACATGAAACTACATGTCACAAAGTATGAAATAAAAATCCACCTTTTGCCAAGGTACAGAGAAAGTATGGGCTACCCGGAGGGGGCACCTACGCTGAGCCTCAAAGGGGTGAGGATTCTCACAGGCAGAAGGAAGGGCAGTCAGGGAGGCAATGGGAGCCGAGGCTGGCCAGCAGGTTCGCAACACATTGCAGACAGCTTGGGTTGCATTCTGTGAGCAGGAGGGAACCCCAGCAGGAGTCAGAGGAAGGAGACAACATGAGCAAAGCTTGGAAAGAAAGAGTCCAGCCGCAGAAAGCTGAGGCCACATAATCGAAACAGAAAGAAAAGGTGAGAATCGGCTGGCTACAGAGGCAAACCACACTAGAATGAGTGAAGACCCAGGGAGGCTCCGGGAATCAAGCCAGTGGGACTGTGAGGCGATGCTCTGGAACTGGGCACTGGAAACACAGCAGAGGAGCCACTCGTGTTCACCGTGCCCAGGCTCCACACCTCAAGGAAAAACCTTGGACTTAGGTCAGCAGCAGCAACTTCTGTCCTTGGAGATCCAGCCTGTGCAGCCAGCACAGGCTTCAGAGAGATGCACAGTGCCCTGTGGTCATACACTCTACACCTGATAATTAATTCAACTAACTCCAGATCCATGTTTGTTTGTTTTTTTCTTTTATTGCATCTTACTGAACATGTGCAGACTTTTGTCATTAAGTCCTGTGCTGGTGAGTTTCTGCTGTAAACCTGACAACCTAGAGTCACCTGGGAAGAAAGAACCTCAACTAGAGAACTGCTCCATCAGATTGTCCTGTGGCCAATGACTGGTGTGAGAGGGCCCGGTCCACTGCGGGCGGCATCACACCTAGGCAGGCAGGCCCTATAAGAAAGCTAGCTAAGCACAAGCCAAGTGAACAGTATGCAGCATTCCTCTGAAGCTTCTTCTTGAGTTCCTAGCCTCACTTTTCTCAATGATGAGACCTGGAAGTGTAAGTTGACAAAAAAAAAAAAAAAAAAAAAAAACCCTTTCCTCCACAAATTGGTTTTGGTCGTGATGTTTATCACAGCCACAGAAAAGCAAAGTAGAACACGCCCTGAAATAATACAGCATGACAGCAACTTCCGCCAACATTTACATTGCATTAGGTGTTATAAATAATCTAGAGGTTATTCAAAGTCTCCAGGAAGGTGTGTGGAGAAGATATGTAAATACTATGCTAGTCTTACATAAGAGACTTTAACACACTCAAATTTTGTTATCCTTGTGGGGAGTCCTAGAACCAACCCCCATTTTCCCAGTATAGAATTCCAGCCACCCCCACAAACCACCTCCAGCCACCACCATGACTCTGGGGCCAGTCTGGATGCTCTATGTCTGGTGTCTCTGCCCGCCCATCCCTGGATGGAAAGGGCAAAGGGTATCCTACCACCCTACACTGGGTCACCTCACAAAGATCCCATTGTGTAATGATCAACAGCAGCTTGGCAGGGCGATAATAATACGTTCTGCTGGTGATGTGTCGCCTTTTTTACACTGGAACATTCGGCGGCCTTTTCTTCAGCAGGCAGAGCCTTGCCACACACAAACGGAGCCTCCAGGGCCAGGGGAAACACAGCCAGCAAGGAAAGAGGTAAAGATTCACCCCTGGTGCAGGTGACAGGGATTAGAGGAGCTGAGAGGGACGAGAGGAGAAGGTGTGGGCAGTTTTTGTACCAATTTACCCAACTGCTTGTTTCTACAACAGCCAGAAGCCCTTCAAGTTTGCACTTGAAAACACCCAAAGCCTTTCTTTCTGGCTTCAACATGTACTCGGGAAGCCAGGGGCCTCTTTCGGGAAGCAGGCACCGAGTGACATGAAGTTTTACCCCTGCCCCGCAGAGCAAGCTTCAGCCACACACTTAAGCCAAGCAGAATGTATGTGCGCCCAGCAAGCAGAAGACAGAAAAAAAAAAAATCCTGATTCCTCACCTGTATCATTAGAGCCCCTCTCCAGGGGGAAGGCAGTGGGGCTGCTGGGAATCCTGCCCACATCAGCAACCATGGTTTTTGCAAGAGTCGTTAGCATTTTTCACAAACTACCAAAGCAATGGAAGTAGAGGGTGACAACCCCGAGCACACAGTTTACCCACACAGTCTTTCTCTTTCTACCTTCTACGGTGCTGTGGTTCGAACTCAGGACCTCCCACACGTGAGTTCTACTGCTGAGAGATAGGCTCCACCCTTCTGTTCAATGAGATCTTTCATCGAACCCCCTTACTATTGAGCCAAACTGACTGCATCTTGAACCCGCACTAACACCATCACATACCATCCCAACAGACAGAGCTGGCCAGCGCGCCCACTCCCCTTCCCTGGAAATCTCCTCGGGGGCCCTCTAGTGAGCATCTGAGGTCTCCTGGATCAGCACAAGACATACTGTGATGCCTCCACCTAGGGAAGGAGGTCCACAGGTGCTACTCAGAAAAAAAAGGGGGTCAGGAAGTGCCTATTCAGCCAAGCGAGCCCCAAGCAGCCAACAGAGCAGCAAGTTAAAGTGGGGTTTGCATGAAGGCCTCTTCCAAGAACGGCACCCACAAGGCTGGAGCAAGGCAGAGCAGCAAAGAACACTCCTGGAGGGGCTGTCTCACGGGTGTGACAAGGGAACAGAGTGCTGTCCCCAGTGCTTCCGATCAAAGACCAGGACGATGGGAACACCAGGGAGTCAGGTGTGATTCAAAATGCAGGAGACACTGGACGTTGCTCCTCTCGCTTCAGGAAGACAGATGGAAACCTTCTAGACAGACCCTAAAGCCACGGTCATCACCAAAAAACACCCAGGAAATCAGGCTTCAAAAAGCACAAACCGAGGTTCTTTCGGTGTTGACCCGAACCATCCTCCCAGCCCGACTCTTAACTCTTCCTCCGTGACACAGTACCCTGCCTTTTGCTCGTGGACAGAATCCCTTTTCTAACACAGGACTCTGAGAGGCCACTGTGCGGCTTCCCCATCTCCCCAGTCACTTGTCAAAAGGCATGCTGGAATCAAACTGCTCACAAGCAAACTCTGAACACAGCTGCTATGTCCAGTGAATACGCTTTAGATTAGATTGAACCAAGACACAATACCCTGAGAGGGACACATGAAAAGACACCATTGTGGGAGCCTGTGGCTTGTCTATTTAACAAACAGCTACTATTGGTAGTTTTTGTTCCAAAGCATAGGAGTCTAAGTCCTTCAGTGTCCAGCCCCAGTCTCCCTTGACTGAGCTTCATATCATTGGAGTAGAGGCTTCAGGCTAACACTCCATCTGCACCCGAGTGTGGTGGCATACGCCCATCACCCAAGCATTTGGGAGGCAGGGATATGAAGATCAGTAACTAATCTCAGCTATAAAGAGGGATTGAGACCAGCCTGGGCGACAGAGGACCCTGTCTGAAAAACAAACGAACAGGAAACACTTCGTTTATCCTATCTTCATTCTGAGAACTATCCTTGGAATGTTCGTAATCGAATATGGATGACTTCAAATGCCTTACTTTCAGAACCCAGTCATATTTGGAGGTCAAGGAGGACAAAAGCGCCAGATCAGACTGAGCAGCAAGCCTTCCTCTTATCCTACATAACTCCCCAGGAGCCCATCCTCAAGTTCAACTGCAGGAGCAAAGCTTAGCAGAAAATGAGGCCAAGGGAATAAGACAGTTTACTCTCTCTCTGTGCCCTCACTCGGAGCTCTGCTAGGCTCGCCAACATTAGGGTCTAGCAACCCAGACTCATTTTCACACTGCCCTGGAACCCTACTAAGGTGATGGTGCCCAAGCCTTACTGATCATGGTGGTTCCCCCAGCCAGGGCTGCCTTGGTTCCCTGGAAGAAGTCATCAGCTGACGTCATTCCCTGGTCAGGCATCTGGAAGCGAGTGTGCACGTCAATGCCTCCTGGGATCACCATTCTGGAATGGGCTTCGATGGTCTTCACTCCTCCTGGCACAATCAGGTTTTCTCCTATTTGCCTAAGAAAGCAGAGTTAGTGAGAGAGAGGCCAATGATATGTGGAATCAAATCGGATCTGACATCTGTTTTCATTAAGCTGTAAACAGACCCTCACTACATGATGAGCACTTTTGGGGTTGTTGCTATAATCTTTCATGGGAGCACCGCCCACTCCTCATCCCCAAACATGAGCAGATGTAGAATGAACTATGAAACTAGGCACAGCGGCTCACACAATCCCAACAATTTGGGAGGCTGACACGAGAATTACCTCTAGTTCAAATTCTGTAGTCTTGGCCACAGAGTGAGTTCCTGGCCCACCTAGACTGAAGAATGAGGCCCCTGTCTCCAAACATAACTTATACACAAGGCAGCAAATTCCTAATCCAATGACTAGTTATCAGAAACCCCTAGGCTTGAATACTAACGAGGCCCCAAAACACTTCTATATCATTCACTCCGTCGCCTTCTAACACATCAGCCAGCTAGTTTTCCAGAACAGTTCTCTCTTGACCTGACTCTACTTCCCAACATTTTTTTCCACCACTTTCCTTTTCAATGTAGAGAAAACAGAGGTGGAAAAGTGCAGAGAGAGCAAAACAAGAGGAAAAAAGAAAAGTAAAAAGTAAACACTATAATTCCAACAACTGTAGAACATGGAAGCAGGTGCTCATGGATTCAGATAAAGGCAGAAAAACAAATATCCATGCTGTTTGGGACATGCATCATATCCATTAGGTGAGGGGATGTTGTAGCAGTGTTTTTTGTTTGTTTTTGAGGGTTTTGTGGAGGTTTCTTGGGGGTTTTGTTGTTGTTTTGTTTTGTTGAGACAGTGCCTCTCTACAAAGCCCTAGCTGTCCTGAAACTCACTATGTAGTCCAAGCTGACCTCAAACTCAAAAAGATCCACCTGTCTCTACCCCCTGAGTGCTGGGATTAAAGGTGTATGCCACCACACACAGCTGTAGGGTTTCATTTTTGAGTCGAGATCTCACCATCCAATTAATTGTGTTTTTTTAATTTTACATCTTTCTATTTTACATCTTTCAATTTTTAAAAGGAAAAATTAATCAAGGAGGAGTGAAATTTCTAAGACAAATAAACTGTGACTAAAAATAGCATTGGGCGGCTCCATTCCAGGCCAGCGTCCTTCAGCTAGACCCATCACGCTCTCCTATGACTGGAGATGCAAAAGGAACAAGAAAGTTGTAGCCTGTGATTGCCAGAGCTGAGACTCTGCCAGACAAACACACATGGAGAAAGCATTAGCTGTGGAAACATTAAGACCCATTCTGGCTTCATCCATCAGGGTGAGAGCTTCCAAGCAGTCACAGCCAATCCAGCTCACCCCTCTCCAGACTCACTTGCTGCTAGAGTTTGATGAGCACTGCTTATTTAAAAGATGTCGTTCGCTGGAATGTTTGCCTTTCAACAGATGTGCTCCCTCTCCAGAGCCCATGGGCCATCCCCAGAGGAAAGGCATGAAGAGATTGCTACACCCCACTCAATTAACCCTCCAGAGTCCTAGAATACCCAAACCCAGAACATAATACATAAGCAGCACAGGGTGGCCTTATTTATTCTAGGAACCAGTTCAAGAATGAAACAGGGTTGGCGAGATGGCTCAGGGGTTAAGAGCACTGGCTGCTCTTCCAGAGGATGCAGGTTCAATTCTCAGCACCCACAAGATGGCTCACAACCATCCATAGTTCCAGAGGGTCCAATGCCCTTTTCTGACTTTCAAGGGCACAGATGTGTTTCTCTGTGTTGTTTTTGTGCCTGTCCTGGATCTCACTCTGTAGACCAGGCTGGCCTCGAACTCACAGAGATCAGCCTGGCTCTGCCTCCCGAGTGCTGGGATTAAAGTGTGCACCACCACCACCCAGCTGAAAAAAAATTTTAAAAAGGAATGAAACCTAAAATCCCTCCAGCACTAGGCAGCCATTTATCTGAGTTCCTGGTAATTAACTCAATGTCCTGTGGCCCTTCCTGATTAAGCAAACAGATATACATCTTAATAGGCCAGGCTGCATTCCACATTGATGTCCTATGACTGAGTATTCCATCCCAAACAACAACAGTCCAGGAAAACTGAAGTGCATGCAAGTATGTGAGCTGGCAACAAAAGGATGTTGTGTCACCTCTGTTAAAAATAGTCAATTACATAATACATGGGTGTTCGTGTGTGCTGTGACTTCCAATTCCCTGCATCTGAATTCCCAAATTCATTAATTACCACCAATAAAAATGAGCTTAAAATATGCTACATTGGTCACTTTTGGTTTTTTGGCGGCGGCTGACTAATGCCAGATGCACATTCTACCAATGTTGCAACATTCCCAGCCCAAGCTTAGCAATTCTTGGAGTCATTAAAGCTTGAGACTACTTACATGAAAGGAGCTAAAGCTTAGGAACAAGGTGTGTGTGTGTGTGTGTGTGTGTGTGTGTGTGTGTGTGTGTGTGTGTGTACACATATATACCTCTACATAGCAATGAATCGTACTTACTTGATCAACCCATCTTCCATATATATGTCCGCATAAAAGGACTGGTCATCATTCACAATCTTGCCACCTTTGATCAGAAGGCGATCACTCTATAACGAAGAGGGGAGCAAGGTCATAACACATAACTGACCTAGGAGAAGAGAAGCACCAATCCCCAAGGGAGAGGGGGGCTAGGAGCACATTTTCATCATTCAATGGTGATGCTCAAAGCCAGGGAATTTGGGGCGGTACCTTAACCAAGGTGAATCTATTCTCCTTCCCTCCCTCCGTTGGCTGGAGGATTCTCGATGATGGTTCCTACAGGAACTTCTGTGAGGAAGGGGAAGTAGTGAAGGGCAGGACTTACTGCCTCCCAGACTATAGACATTCCTCTCAGAGGACAAAAGGAGGGGTCCCTGCAGGCTTAAGCCCCCTGAGTTTATGATGAGTCAGAACACACTGGCAAAGCTCACCCTAAACAAACAAACCACCTTTTCAAGAACACCTTAGACCTGAAAACAAAAAGGCCATTATAGAACACTCCAGCTAAAGAAGACAATGCTTTTGAAATGATTTTTGGCTAAACCTCATACTTTAAAAAAAAAAAAAAATCCACCCACATGTAGGAAAATCACATCTTGGCAAAGTTTTTGTCGGGGAAAACTGACCAAAAGTCTGTTGTCATAGCATATGCTACACAAACACAGAGACTTCAGCCATAACAAGATGTCAGCAGCTTAGTGTGTCCATTCCGTGTGCATTTATCTTTGGGGTAAATCACAACAAGCACATGGTCGAGGGAGGGACATACATCCATTTAGCAGGTAAGAAACAGCTTTATGATAAATTAGAGACATGGGGGATGTTTTTAAGTCTAATACCACTACAGATGGCTGACCCACTTTTGTGTAAAAAAAAATAATAATTATTGGCCGGGCGGTGGTGGCGCACGCCTTTAATCCCAGCACTCGGGAGGCAGAGCCAGGTGGATCTCTGTGAGTTCGAGGCCAGCCTGGACTACCAAGTGAGTTCCAGGAAAGGTGCAAAGCTACACAGAGAAACCCTGTCTCGAAAAACCAAAAAAAAAAATAATAATAATAATAATTATTATTATAAAGGCTAGTCCAACTGAGAGAGCCAAGAGTGTATAAAAGAAATGCTATGTTCTGACTCACAGCTATCCAAAAGGCTGTGGATGGGATGTATGTGATGTCATTCATCATCCTGGTTTGGGTGGATGTACAGGTTTATTATTTATTTCAGAGTAGATATAAGCCTTCCAAGCAGAGTCATCCCCTTTGATTTTGCTACACCTTTCAAAGAACAGCATTCATCTTGATAACAGTCAACCCAGAAGTCTAGGACAAAATAAAATCTCAGCAACTACTACTTGCCTTTTGCAACTACCAAGAAAAGGAAAAATTTCCTTAAAATATACACATGGTGCTATAGAACAAAGAAAACAAGATACAGTTGCACATAAGTGCAAACACTCTTGGGCTTAGAAAATATTTATTGTTTCTGTTACATTGAAAAACAAGGTCAGTTCAGTTTTACGCTGTAGGATCCTCTATCCAGATGTAAGCACTGAAAAAGCCTTGAGAACAGTCAACATGGAGAGGGTAAACAAAAAATCTTTACTAGTCCTGCTCTTCATACCAAGCAGTCAGAGTCTTGGAACCTTTGTGAAGTGAACGGAGCAGGATTCTACTCCCGTGACACATGGGGAAACCGAGGCTCAGTGGGCTTAAGCCTGCAGGGACCCCTCCTTTTCTCCTCGAGAGGAATATCTGTAGTCTGGGAGGCAGTAAGTCCTGCCCTTCACTACCTCCCCTTCCTCACAGAAGTTCCTATAGGAACCATCATTGAGAATCCTCCAGCCAGTGGAGGGGGATGGGGGGAGATCGGATCATAGTTTATTCAATCTTGAGCCTTCTAGAAGAAAGCTTCTTACATAAGAGGCGGGCCACAGTGACAGAGAGAACCAATAGGTCCTAGGGCATACAACTAGATGTTTTTAAAGGATAGAGGGGGCGCTCTTTTAAAAAGTGGTTTGTGGGTTGCGTATTTTCCCCCTCCTCATACTGTCAAAATGAAATTGTCTTATTCGTGCACGAAGACAGCAAATCACAAGAGGTTTGCAGGAAATCTCCCCACCCCCACTGCCCAGTTCCCCAGATGCGGTCCTTCAGAGCAGTGAACATTTTACGTTGTATCCTGTGTGCCAGTCCTTTGGGATCTGGTACCAAGGATGGGGGGGGGGGGGGGCTTGAAAAAAAGGCTAGTACCCACCGTTGTCTGAGAACTACCCAGCCCAAGCTAGAAACCCCCGGCACACGCCCCCTCCTCTGGGCAACTGTTCTTACACCGCTCCTGCAGATGGGTGTGTCCTTGTGCACCAAGGAAAGAAGGCCGGGGTCCCAGGGACCCAGAGACAAGCAGGGAAAAAAGCTCACCATCAAATCCGACCTTAAAACCTATCTTCACTATTTGGAAGATGCCTTCAAATCTGCGTGTCCCTGGGTCCTAGCCGGCCACACGCCGGCCAGTGCAAACACACAGCATTATATAACAATCAATTTCCTTGGCGATTCTCCCTGCCCGGGATTTCCTTCGAGGATGCAGAAAACTGGACTGGTGAGATTTTTTTTTTTTTTTTCAGTAAAAGATGCAAAGCGGAGGGTGGGATGGGGGGCGCGGGGGCATCCCCGCTGCATCCCCGAATTCTTCGCAGAGATGCTTGGCAGGGATGCAGGCCTTGAACGAGGCCAGCACCTCAGCCCCGGTGATCATTGTCTAGGGCAGGCCCGGCCATCTGCGCGAGTCGCAGCCAGCGCCATTACCTCCGAGAGCCTGCTAGCTGCTGTCCCCAGCGCCCACCCGCCCAGTCCGCTTTGTATGCGCCACCACAACCGCCTCCCTGGTGGCGGAAGGGGCAGGAAAGACGGAGAAAGCCAGCCGGGAACCCTGCCAAGACCCCAGCCCCAAACCAGAGGGCTCCCCAGGTCCTCTTCGTCCACAAAAAGCTCCCGCCCTTCTCTGCTCATCATCGAGTCCCGATCCTCCCTTCCTTCTGCATCATTCCGGTACACCCTGCCCTTTCCAGCATCCCTTCGCTGTCATGACGCCTCCAGGCTGGAACTCGCTCCTTCTTGCAGGAAGAAGGCTCCAGAAAGCTCTTTCTGGAGGGGGCGGGGGACACGGGAAGGTCTGTTTTCCAAGCTCCCCACCACCGGACTCCCGGAGCCCAGCCTTGCGGCACGCAGCCGGAGAACAATATCCGAGCGTCGACCATGCATATTCAATCTGGCATCCATTTGCTTGCACCCCGCGGGCAGCGCTGCAGCATCTCGTGCTGACAATGAAGGATACAGAGGATCTGGCGCGCTACCTCCATACACTCGCGCGCCTATTTCAATGCCTTGCAAATTGCGTGCCTTATAACTGTTATTACCTCTCCCAACCCCCACCCCACCCCCACCTTCACCACCATCGCCACCATCCCCTCGGTTGGCAACAAGAAGGAAAAGTTGAATCTCTTTCTCTCCTCCACCTTTAAAATACATTCTTTAGCTATTCTATGTCACAAAAGGTTGTTCGCCTTTCTGGAGTGCCAAACTTACCGTGATGCGTGGAATATTTTTCTTCCCCTGATAAGACATCTCTCCTGGGGGTGGGGGAGTAATTTCAAGAGGACAGCTTTAAAGCAAAGATAGCCGGAAAAAAAGATTTGGTTTAAAATATATGTATTTTTTGTAGGAAAAAGGTACAATCCCTTAGCTGGCCTTGCTGTTAGGAGATTTCAAAACTATGAGACAAATGCAATCCTCTGTCTCTTCTCCTCTCCTCCAACACAGATCCAGCTAGGGCGGAAAAAAAGAAAGAGAGGGAGAGAGAACAGGAGGGAAGGGGGTGGAAATAAACTACAGCAATAAAAGCCTTGGTTCCAGTCGGCCACCACCGCGCATGCGCCGCCAGCCACTCCCTTTCCTCCCAGGCAAAAGCCATCCGCTTCGCGAGAGACGCTCACTGATTGGCCAGGATCGTGAGATATGCAAATGAGAGGGGCGGGGCAAGGCGCAGCGCCCGGGCTGCGACTGCTGCAGTGCGCGCAGGGCGCGGTGCGTGCGCCCGAGCAGGGAGCGCGCCTTTCGCGCCCTTTCTCTGATCCTGGGCGGGCGAGCGGGCACTGCGGCTGGCAGCGAACCCAGATGCTGCATCTGCAATTCAGGGCACAATGGAGGGGTGGTCGTCCCGGGAGGGTGAGGAGGGGGCGCAAGCCCGCGATGGAGGGGCTTCAGTACGGCCCGGGCGGCACGCACACGCCCGCCCGCGCGCCAATCCGCGGAGGCCGCCGCTGCAGCCCCGCGTGGGGTGACTGCGCTGAGCCAATGGCCTCGCTGGCGGCGAGCGCGCGACTGCACCGCGGCCTCCCCCGCCCTGCTCGCCAGAGCGGCCTCCGCCCTGCAGCGGCTGCTGCGACAGGGGACTGACGGCTGGAAGAACGCGAACAGCATCCGGGAAGGTCGTGGGCTGCTGGGCACCGGACGCCCCGCCCCAGAACGGTTTTTTGTGACTGCAGGCTACCAAGAACAAGAGATGGAGGCCGTCGCCTATGAGGCAAAAAGGGCCCAGTCTTGCGCCCTGGTCGCCCTTTTAGCTGGCACACCAAGACCGACTCCTTTTGTGTGGTTGCGGCGCCTTCTGATCTGGGGAGGAAAAGCTGCTGCGAATCTAACTGCAGGGAGTCAGTCCTAAGGCCCCCACAGCCGGAAGCAACGTGATAGGTTATAAGGAGCAAGAACAAGAGATAGGAGAGGTTATATCCCACAGAAAGGAGAAACTGAGTAATGGAGAAACTCAGCCTCTAGTCACTAAGAGCATTCCAGGCCTCTCTTCACGGTGCTAGTAGTGCAATAATAGGCCTGTGAGCCTTTGACTGTCAAACCAGGCTGTGATGTTGTAACAATACTAGGGGAAGGGGAAGAGCTGGTGCTGTGGACCCGGGAAAGGGTGCCCCGGGCAGATGACAGAACTTCTGCCAGAGGCACAGCTTTGACCTTCTCACCTTGAGATCAAAGAATGCCTGTGGTTACTGCTTAATCTAGGTCACTGGGCAGCCTTTCGGGGAGGGGGGTATCTGTTTAATTGGCTCACACCTGCTCAGCAACGATTAGCCAGATAAAGACAGAATTATCCTGGGGGCTCTGTTTCCCCGTTTTGTTTTGTTTTGTTTTGTTTTGTTTTCTGCACCTGGCCACTGTAGGGGTCTTCTGTCTTTCCAGACTCAAAGGAGGTGTAAAATCCACCCTTTCAATTCCTGCCTTAAAATCTACAGTCCCGGAGGGACTGTGCGGCTTCTGGCCAGTTCATTCAAGTTCAAGTTGGATTTAAGCTGTACATCTTGAAAAGAAAACAGAAGCCAGTCCCTGCTTCCTGTTCCAACTGTATGACATGCACTAGCAGGGCGAGCCCAGATCTTAAGTACTGGTGTCAGCCGGTAATGGCTACAGACTTCAGGCTCAGAAAGCTTAGCAGGTGGATCCTATAATCTCAGCACTCAGGATGCTGAGACAGGAGGATCAAGATCCACCTGGGCAATATCATGGACAAGAAAGAAAGAAAGAGAGAGAGAGAGAGATAAATATATGCTTTCCTTTCTGGGAAAGCCAGATCCATCTGGGCAATATAGACTGGAAAATAAATAGATAAACAGATAGATAAATAAATAAATCAAAAAATATGCTTTCCCTTGGGAAAGCCAACAGTAAAGTTCAGCTAGAAATCAGCAGGGGAAGGAGGGTCCTATTAAATCACAGGAACAAATAACTACTTGTCAGGCAAGGATAATGAGATTTAAATTAATTTAAACAAAATAGCCTCTAGTTACTTCGTTTGTTTTTGCTGCACTTTCCTGCTCTTGATCTTAATGGATTTAAAGACATCTTGTTATTTCCCAATTTGCTATGGAATATTTTGTTTTTGTCGCATCCATCCATCCTATTAGTGCCAATCTCCTTCCCACAGCCATACACACAAGGTTCTTAACCCATGATAATTGACATTTCTCCCTATAAATGCCCAGAGACATAAGGTTAAAATTGATTTATCTGTTCTGACTGGAGCTTAAGAGAATATTTGGCACATAGAAGGCCCTGAAGAGAAAACAACTTTCATTAATGAAGGACAATAATTGTAGTTTGCATATCTTAGCAAACTTACTGCCCAGTTCAATACAGGAAGATTAAAAAGGTGGGCAAGAAGCATCCACACTGACAGATGGGTTAATCCGAACTGTGTTTGTTAGCTCTCTTTAAAAACAGTCAATGGAAAATTCCTAGGAAATGATTATCAGTCTCCAGCCCGACTTCTGGGTATTTAAAAATTAAATGCCCAGCAACAAGGATCAACCTGTCTATTCTGAATTCACAGTCTCTTCCAGAGCCCATCTCCCTGCAGTTCCTCACCCAGCACCAGAAGAGGGCAAGCAGTGGTGTCTACTGAGACAGTCCTTATGATGGAATACCCCAGGTATCTGGTGTCGTCTGGGGCAATGAGCTGAGAGGTGAGTTGGAGGTGCCCAGCCAGAGACTGACGTCAGCCTCCACTGCAGTTGCAGGCCCCTCCCCCTGGACTCATACCCTGTCACGATGCTTAGCAGATACACAGAGCTTCAAATCAAACCTCTCCTTGCAGAGAGAGAGAGAGAGAGCTACAATCCAGTAGTAGAGTGCTAGCCTAGCATGCCCAGAGCTCCGTTGTGGTTAGCTGGGCTTAGTAGCACAGACTTGGAACTGCAGCTCCTCAGGAAGCTGAGGCAGGAGGAACACAAGTTCAATGCCAGCCTGGCCAACTTATCAAGACTAAATCCTAAAATAAAAGAGGTAAAAAAGCAAACTTTGTGCTTCCTTTTCTTTCACTTCTGGTTTTTGTTTATTTTTTCATACCATATAAGATGCAGTCCAGCAAGCTGTGAGACCCATAGCAGGCATTAATGATTGGTACATAAATAAATAGGCTTTGTCACTTTAATTATTAAGGTAAAACCAAAAAGGCTTTTCCACATTACCACCATGCCAAAACAAAACAAAAAAAACAACAAAACAAACCAAAAACCCCACCCCAAACTCACTCTTTCTTTTGACACTATTACTGTGCTGGGTCTTGCTTTTCTGTCCACACAGTCCCCTCTTCCCCAAGTCCCTGGAACCACAACAGAATTCTGCTTGCAAAGCTTATTTTTGTGGGAGAGGGGAAAGCTGCCTATGTTTTTATGCTATGTTTCCTCTAACAAAACCACTGTGTTCGACTAAGCCTGATATCAGGGAGAGTCATTAATCTTAAAATGGACCTCAGAATCATACAAGGTGTCCCTAGGAAAATATCACCATTACTGATTTCTGAAGTTGTATTTTGGAGACAAGTAGGGGAAGAAGGGTTCTAACCCAGAGTCTTATGCTTGCTAGGCAAGCACCCCCATATGGAGCCACACCCTTGTCCTCTGAAGCGGCTCCTTCCTCCACTCCATCATTCCATCCTGTGCTTGTACGATATTTGTCCTATCGTGCCACCCATACCACATGGCGCACCCCAGCACCGAGCCTGGAAGAGGGTAATTCTGTTTGAACTCACGGAGCTAAGAACCTATTACGAAGTCTTAGTGATTGCTCACCCTGATAAAGAATGCAGCAGGAGGAAAAGATGGCTATGCAGATGGATGGAGTAGAGATAGCACCCACAGGAGATTTATAAGATCTTTCTACCAGAAAATGGGGTGGTGAGCAGAGGGCTGTCGTTCTGACGCTCCGGGGTGACTGGCTATTCTCAGTTCCTCACTATCTACCCAGTATGAATTCTATCCAGGCCCAACCCACCAAGGCTCTCGGTTTCATCTTCCCCCTGTGTGGGAAGCTGGAGTAACCATTTCTGCTTCTGCAGCACCCAAGGGGCACCGTGCAAGCACAATGCTGAGAATGTCACAGAAAACAATGCTGAGAATGTTAAGAGACACTTGGAAACGAAATGCTGACAGGAAAAGCAGAACCCAGATGTGGCCAGGAAGAAAAAGCCACAAACCCCTGCGCCACTGCAGCCAGCCGCCCAGGGCTGCAGCCTCCGATGTGCTCTGCAGAGGTTAGGATGACACAGTATTCAGGAGCATTGCCTAAATCAAAGAGCTTTGGCTAAAGTGCTCTGCTGTGATGGCCACGAGCAATGATGACTGCTTTATGGAACCCCACAGGACACAGATTGCCAAAGAAGAGCTAAGCAGCCATACATGAGGCCAGCCCACTACCACCTTCAATGGGTACATCTTTTGGGTAGTGATCAATGAGGACCATTAGGGCAGCCATACACTGCTTTTACCAGAACTGGGCAGGTATGAACAGCCCCTTTGGGGCTCTGAAAAGGTCCTAAAGATCCCCTGGCTACATGAGGCCGAGAGGAGTCTTAGGGCACAGATGGAAGTGTGCCCTCCACAGAAATTAACAGAATCCAGCTTTCTCTTCCAGTCTCCAGTTAGCACGGATACCACCCAAAGGACCCCACATGACACACCTTGCACCCCAATATGTGTGAATACAGATATCCTTGGGGTCTCTGTCCCTGCTGGAGACACAAGGCACCTGGCTCTGGCCTTCCCGTCTCAGGTCTTCCCTCTGGTGGCCAATGAGGAGTATGCATACAGTTTGTTCCTTTGTCCTGGAGAAGTGGTCTGCACACTACGAGAGAGCCTTTAGGGTACTGGTCCTAGTGTCCTCAGCCTGTCTGCCCATCAGAATCATCTGACCCTGGCTCCACCCTCAGGACCAGAGCCTCCCAAAGCCAGGTTCAGGAAGATTATTCTCCTCTGGGCATTGAGCCGCAGACCCAGACCTTCTATTTCTAAAGGAGGAAAACAAAAAAGAAAAAAAAATGAGCTACCATGAGCTAAAAGGAAGGTTTTACCCCTACTCAGAACTCCCTCTACTTCCCAAAGCGCAATGTGGCCTGTTCTTTCTACAAAATAGTGTAATAGTCTAGCTTTCATCAACTTGTCTGGTTTCCACTAACAATCCAATCTGCTACAATGTTGCTCTGTAGCTAAGAAGGTAGGAAACAGAGCACAGACTGATTCAGTTATGAGGCTGAGAGCTTAAACACCTACTCCAGGTGCAGGTGCGCCTCAGTGGTTGAGTTTATCTAGAATATGCAAGTCTCTGGCTTTGGTCCCCAACACTGCCAAAGTTCAAGTTAAATACATTTTCAAAAACAGTACCCATCTTTCACCTTCCCCCAAGCCCTACAAAGTGTGTCCTATCTTACAGATAGAGTAAGGTACAAAGAGGTCTCTAGTCAAGCACAGCTTCCCACTGGAGCGAGAGAAATATTCAAATCCAAGAGCCCCATAGTTCAGCAGGTGTGTCCTCTCTGTAATAAAGAACTTGATTTAGAACCCAGGCCCTGCCTTGTACAAGAGGAAGGCATGGGGGATCTACCATCTGTCTTCACTCATTTCTATCCCTGACCCCCATTCCTAATGCACTTCCCGTTACCCCCCAAATCCATCCCTTTCTTGCCTTACACCCCACCCCATACACACACACAGAAAGTAGCTTCTTTGAGCATCCCTGGACTTCCTGTCATGAGAATCAGTACAGAAGGACACCAAAATTAAATGAAAATGCTTAATGGTTCTTCCCACTAGAAGAATAAGGTTTACCTCAAAGGCATGTGGAGATCTAGATGCATGGTGTATCTACTTGCACAGTCAGAGCATGATGGAGAAATCCCCCACTGGCCCAACACAGGTAAATCTTGACTACTCACCAGAATTACAGCCCAGAAGACTGGCCCATACTCGCATGCAAGAGAATAGAGCCTCTGCAAGAGTCATCTGCTCTGACCTCCAATCTCACCAGACTGTCCCCACAGCAACACTTCAGAACACAACACTGACAGAGGGTGGCAGTGTGTCCATGTCTCAGAGAAAACCTCTCCTAGCATGATACAGGCTGTCTCCCACAGCCCTTCTATTCAGGCAGCGATGTCTCCACCAATGAACATCTTGCAGCGAAGGAGACAATGCTGTACTTGCTGTGTCCAGCCAAGACACCTCTTGACCCATGTGGCTGTGGTGCCCTGTCATATAGCTAGGGTGACTGAAGGATTTTTTTTTAGGTTTATTTCAACAATATTACATTGATTTTCATGTACATACACACCTGAGGTTCTTTCAAATCACTCACTCCTGTGCTCAAGCCATACAACCCAAGGTCTGTTTGTTACAGCAGCAATATTCTTTCTAGACTGACTGCTATCAATGTCTCTACTCTTTACTTCCTTGAACTTGGGGAAATGCTCCAGCCCTTTCACCCCTGGGCTCTGTGTCCTCACCAGCTACTGCCCTGCCACTATCCTTCTTCCACAGCTCTACTCTGGCGAACTGTGGGCTGTTTTCATGGTCTTCACTTCCTCAGCTTCCTTTCCCATCAGCTTCTCAAGCCACAACCACTGGCTTTTTCCCCTGCTGTTGAAAGAGATCGAACACAGAGTTGGCAACTGGTCAACCTCAGGACCCCTTTGTAGACTTCACCCTAAGGGACCCGGCTGTGACAATTAACTGTTGTCTCTACCTGTTTTCTTTCAACAACTATTAGCTGTTTAGTGTCCACAACATATGACTAAATGAATAAAAGTAAGTTACACTATATTATTATATAATATGATCCCATTCAAAATAATCAATAAACTTGATTTTAGAGTATTTAAGTTCACAGGACAAAATGGGCAGAAAGTAACAAGAGTTCCATATGTCCTCCACAACAAACACACAGTTTCTCTTATTATTAATACATTAACACATTAGCATCTTACGTCCTGAAATAAATTTATTACCACAAGTGAGCATATTATATATATATATATATATAATATATAATATATATATATATAATATATATATATATGAGGAAAGGTCTCATTCTAGAGCCAGGTGACCAAGAATTTATTCTGTAACTCTTTAATTTTTTTTTCAAGACAGGGTTTCTCTGTGAAACTGTCCTGGCTGTCCTGGAACTCACTCTGTACTCCATACTGGCCTCAAACTCACAGAGATCTGCCTGCCTCTGCCTCCCGAGCGCTGGGCTTTGTTCTGTAACTCAAGCTGACCTCAAACTCATGGTGATCTTTCTACCTCCATTCTCCAAGTTCTGGGATTACAGGTATGAGCCATCATATCCAACTTTGACACAGTATTAATTAAAAAACATAGCTCACATTAAAGTTCAGTCTGCATTGCTGTGGTTTGCTTTCTTGTTTTTAAGACAGGATGTTGTATAGCATAGATTGAGTTCCAACTCATTATGTAGCTGAGGATGTATTTGAACTCTTGATCCTTCTGCCTTCACCTCTCAAGTGCTCGGAGGCATTGCAGGCATGCACTACCATGTCCAGCAGGTTTTCTCTTGAATGTACAGTCTATGGGTTATGAAAGCCAATGACAGGTATCCACAATTACAGTATCATACAGAATTGTTTTGTTGCCCTAAAAAGTCCTTTGCACTCTACAGATTATCACACACACACACCACACACACACACACACACACACACACACACACACACACACACACACACGGCAAACATCAATCTTCTTGCTGACTTTGTTGTTTTGTTTCTTCAAGAACGTCATATTGTTGAAGTCATATATCATGTAGCCTTTCAAAATTAGCTTCTTACATTCATCAATACATGGGTAAGATTCTCTGTCTTTTCATAGCTTGGTAGCTTATTTATTTTTATCACTTACTATTCTATCAAGTGAATAAACCTTTTTTTTTTTTCTTCACTACTGAAAAATATCCATCTTGGGGGTTGGAGAGAACTCAGCAGTTAAGAACGCTAAACCACTCTTGCAGAGAACTCAGGTTCAGTTCCCATCATCCACATGGTGGCTCACTCCAGGAGATTTGATGGCCTCTTCTGTACTCTGAGACACTGCATACACATGGCACACTGCATATGAATAAACTCATGCAAGCAAAAACATACACATTAAGAAAGTTTAAAAACAACAGATCTTTAAAAAAGAAAGACAACTTGGTGGCCTCCAAGGTTTTGCAATTATGATCATGCTGCTGTAAACATTTCCATACAGAGTTTTGTCTGGACACATGCTTCATCACTTCAAAGTGTAGGGTCACTTGATCACCTAGCAAGAGCATATTCCCTTTTGTAAGAAATTGCTCAGCTGTCTCCCAACATGGCTGTTTTGCATCATATTGGCATCTGGCTTCCCTTCAATGTGAGTGCTTAGCACCTTCATCAGGGATTGGCTGACCACCTGGGTGGGAGGGGCTTTTTGTTTCATTTCTTTTCTTTGTTCTAGTTTGTTGTTGCTGTTGTTGTTGTTTGTTTTGTTTTTGAGACAGGGTTTCTCTGTATAGCCCTGGCTGTCCTGGAACTCAGAGATCCACCTGCCTCTGCCTCACAGGCGCTGAGACTAAAGGTGTGCACCACCACCTCCCAGCTATTGTCTTTGTTTAAGTAAAGGTTGTTGCTGGGCTTGGTGGTTGGTTTGGGAGATCTGTCCGTTTGTTCACGATGCTGGGACTGAACCCAGCCCTTCATGCTGCTAGGCAAGGGCTCCACCACTGGTCTTCATCCCCATGAGATGTCGTTTGACTTCTGGGCATCCTATCTGGTTGCATTGGTCTGTGCCTCTGTCTTTATGCCATTACTACCCTGTATTTATCACCATAGCTTTTCATATATTTTCAAGTAAGAAACTTTGATGCCTCCAGATTTGTTCTTCTTGCTCAAAAATGCTCAGATTAGTCATGTTCCTTGGTGGATCTGCATTAGCTAAGACTGATTTCTATTTCTGTAAAAAGTGCCAACAGGATCTGAAGGAATCACATTAAGTCTGTCACTTGTGTAGGTGATGTGGACAGTTTGTTTTTCTTTTTCCAGTTTTCGTGCCTGTGCACATGCTTTTGCATGTGTGTGAGTACACGTGTGTGCAGGAGCATGTGAAGGCCCAAGGGTGTTGGACTCATCTTCTCTTGCTCTCCTACTTTACTTACTGAGGCAGGGTCTCTCAATCAAACCCAGAGCTCATTGACATGTTTTGATAGCCAGCTTGCCCTTGGAGATCCCATTTTCACCTTCCGAGGCTGGAATTACAGGATGGCCACCACACTCACCCAGCATTTATCTGGATTTCTGGGGATCTGAACTCCAGTCCTCACACTTCTGAGGGTCAAGCACTTGAACCACTAAGTCATCTCCCCAGCCAGGGTGAATATTTAAAAACATATTAATTCTAAAAATGAACATGGGATTCTTTCCATTTATCTTTCTCTTCCTTAATTCCTTTATGAATAGTTTTTACTTTTCAATACACTGCAATGTACTAGTCTTTCACTTCCTTGGTTACATTTATTCCCACATATTTTATTGTTCTCTTGCTCATGTGAATGGAATTGTTTTCTAAATTTCCTTTTTAGGATAGTTTATGGTGTACCAAAGCAAGATGGAAGTCAGGCATGTGATCCCTGCTTGTAATACCAGTACTAGAGAGACTGAGGCAGGAGGATCACAAGTTTGAGACCAGCTTAGACTGCATAGGAAGACTTTGTCTCAAAACAATAAATAACTTTTTAAAATCAAGATGTGAGGGGAAAGGGGCCATAAGATGGCTCAATGGGTGAACACATGTAGCTATAGATTTTATATAGATATATATACATATATATGGATAAAAAGATAGACAGATGATTGATTGATAGATAGATGATAGATAATTGATGGATGATAGGTGGATATAGATAGATAGATAGATAGATAGATAGATAGATAGATAGATGATAGATAGATAGATAGACAGATAGGTAGGTAGATACATAATTGATAGGTAGGTAGGTAGATAGATGATAGGTAGATAATTAGATAGATAGATAGATAGATAGATAGATAGATAGATAGATAGATAGATAGATGGATGGATAATTTATCCACTGGCTCTGTTCCTCTAGAGAGCAGTGACTAATACAGGCAGCTTTTCCTTCTTTTCCTTATCTAGTTCTCTTCAAAAGACATGGGCATCCTTACTTTGCCCCCAACTGAGAGAATTTTTGAATTTCCCCATTGGTTATGGGACCAGCTTTGGGATTACCCTGACCCCACTCACTGTGACATAAACAAACATGTGTGTAAGTAGAAGGAGGCTGGAGGAGAAAGCCAGGTTTCCTGCTGTATCATTTTCCATCTTATTCCCTTGAGTCTCACTGAATGTAGAGCTAGGCTGGCAGCCAGCACACCACACCAATCCTCTTGTCTCCACTGCTCACAATGCTAGGGTTAGACACACGGCCATGCCTGGCTGGGTTTTGTAATATGGGTGCTAGTGGTTCAAACTCAGGTCCTCATGCTTTCATAGCAAGTGTTCTGTACCCATTCAACCATCTCCTTGCCCCAGCTGTGAGTATACAAGAATGGCTTCACTGCAGTGACATGGGATCCTTCTGTGGTGGTTTGAATGAGAATGGCCCCCATAGGCTTATGTATTTGAATGTTTAGTCACCATTTAGTGGAACTGTTTGGGAAGGATTAGGAGGAGTGGCCTCATTGGAGAAGGTGTGTCAATGGGAGTGAGCTTTGAGTTTTTTTTTTTTTTTTTTTTTTGGTTTTTTGAGACAGGGTTTCTCTGTGTAGCTTTGCGCCTGTCCTGGAACTCACTTGGTAGTCCAGGCTGGCCTCGAACTCACAGAGATCCGCCTGGCTCTGCCTCCCGAGTGCTGGGATTAAAGGCGTGCGCCACCACCGCCCGGCGAGCTTTGAGATTTTAAAAGCCCATGCCAGGTCCAGTTTCTCTCTGTCTCTGTCTCTCTGTCTCTCTGTGTCTCTCTCTCTCTCCTCTCTCTCTCTCTCTCTCTCTCTCTCTCTGCCTGCTACCCGTGGATCAGGATGTAAAGCTCTCAGCTCCCGCTCCAGCACCATGCCTGTCCACTTCCCTCCATGATGATAATGGACTAACCCTCTGGAACTGTATGTAAGCCGCAGTTAAATGCTTTCTTTTGTAAGCGTTGCCTTGGCCATGGTGTCACTTCACACAGATAGAACAGTGACTAAGGCATCTTCTACACCTGCTTGATTGAGACTTTTATTAACCAACAACTGTTAGTCTCTGTGAAAAGCTGTTTTACATTTCTTCAGGTGGCTTTGTAGGGTTTTCCTTCCATCTTGTCTGCATGTTGTAGGTTGGTTTGCCTGTGTTAAAACATCCTTTTATTCCCCAAGCAAATCTCACCCTGTCATGCTGTGCAACCATGTGAGACTGAATTTGGTTGAGAGTGTTTATAAGTATCCGTGCTCATCAGGAATGCTGGCCTGTGGCCTTTCTTATTTTCCTAGTGGTGTCTTCACCTGGTTTTGAAACCCAGGCAAATAATCCTGATTCATGACGTGGACTGGAAAGTGTCCCCTGCTTTCTGATTTAGGAACGAGTTTAAGAAGGCCTCAACTCTGAGTTAAGACATTCACCATGGCAGTGAGACATTAGAGTCCTTGTGATCTCCTTTTTGCCGGTGTGACAAAGTCATGGTCAACAAGACCCCTGTAGGTTTAGTTAATAGCCACACTTACTACCCTGGTAGTGCCAATGTCCAGGGCACAGGGACACACAGAGCAGCCACAAAGCTCGAGTGTGTGTCAGGAGGAGATAGCACCTGCTTGCTACACTTTTCTCTGCAGTTATCCTCAGCTTGTGTGCGCCCATCAGGTTTTGGTTCCTTCCTTCATATTACACTGTTCTTTATTGATGTCCTTTGGTGGGTCCACTGTCCAAAGCAACGTCTGCATTTAGTTCTCATGTTTCCCTGCGATTTTCAATCTGGAATAACTAATCTTTGCCTGGCCTTTTGACTCTAGCACCTAATGGAGATTACAGGTCACTTATTTGTAGCCTGTCCCTCAATTTAAATGTATCTGTCATGTCTTTGTAATCTGTGTGCTTTCTGTAAGCTTATCTTTAAAGTCATTCCTGGTCTCCTCCATGACCTACCCACATCATGGGGTACAAGATGTCAGTCTGTTCCATGACTAGCTTTGTGGCTGCTCTGAGTGTCCCTGTGCCCTGGACATTGGCATTACCAGGATAGTAAGTGTGGCTATTAACTAAACCTAGACAGGTCTTGTTGACCATGACTTTGTTGACCAGAAAGGAGATCACAAGGACTCTAATGTCTCACTGCCACGGTGAACATCTCAACTCAAAGAGTTGAGGCCTTCTTAAACTCGTCCCTAAATCAAAAAGCAGGGGACACTTTCTGGGGGAATGGAAAGTGGTACCATGTCAACTGTGACTTTCTGATTTGATGGTTCACTTTGGTCACAAGGAGAACGTTCTTGTGTTTTTAGGAAATGAACACTAGAATGTTAAGCGATGATGGAGCACTTATTCTCAAGCGATGCAGGAAAAACATAGGGGGAAAGCAGGGGGACAGAGAGCGGGACTGTAGTAAAGTGTCAGCATTAGGGAAGCTAAGTGAAAATGTAGCATACCCAAATTCTCTTTCTCACTGTTTTTATTTTCTTACTGTGTTTCCCCAGCAGACTTGGAACTCACTATGTAGATTCTGATGGCCTTGAACTTGCATTAATCCTCTGCTTCTGCTCCCAAACATTCACATGCACTACACCTATTCATTACCATGCATGGCCTCCAAAATCCTCTAAACATTACATGACTTCAAAAGGCAAACTTATTTAAAACACTGTTAAAGCCCAAAGTCATTTTATAAAATTTTGTATTAATAATATTAAAAGTTGTTTACAAGGATCCATCCCTGCTGCATGAGCAGGTTTTTTGGAGCCCAGTGCCTATGGTAGGACATCTTACACAGCCTTGGTTCATGGGAAGGAGCTTGGACCTGCCTCAATTGAATATACCAGGTTCTGCTGACTCCCCATGGAAGTCCTTGCCTTAGAGGATGTCGGAATAGGAGGGGGACTGGGGGGGGCGAAGGCTGGGGGGAGGGAAGAGGGAGGAGAGGGGCACCTGTGGTTGGTATGTAAAATGAATAGAAAATTTCTTAATAATAAAAAAGAAAAAAGTTATTTACAAATATGACAAAAAAATCCCCCCCCAAAAAAACCCTCACAAATGCTGGTATTGGGGCCCCTTGCTGCCTCATCCTGAAGCTCTGAATTTGCCTTGACCTCGAAGTCTCTGGGGCAGCTGGCCCAGACCTGGCTCTGCCACAAGGGAAAGTCAAGATCCAAGGCCATGACTTTTAAAACTGATTATGTGTGTCCCCACACAGAGACAAAAGTCCAAATCTCACATTCCTTTTTGTATAAACAGACCAAAAACTTAGTATATGGGCCATCAAGATGGGCCAGCGAGAAGGTAAAGGTGCTTCCCCCAGATCTAGAGACCTTGCCCTAATTATCTAAATATTTACACAACAACAAGGAGACCAAGAGGATTTCCCTGGGATCTCTATAGCCCTTAATTTAGCTATGAACGTATTTATTTAAGTCACTCATTAGAAAATCAACTTAAAAAAAGCTTTCCACAGGCTCTGTGGAATCCCCAAACAACCCAGGCTGTTGCCAAAAGCATAGGTTACTTTCCACAAGCTGACACCAAGGCCGAGTTGCTGAAGACAACACCTACACAACTCACTGAACATGGAGATGTCAAGCTGGTGTCTGCACAGAATCTACAGCACTGTGTTCCAGTGTCTTTGGTTCAGAAAGGTACTCAGCATGATATCAAAAGAGAAATGTAAACACCAGGCCAGCCACAAGCCCTCTGTCTACAGTGGTGTTCTACCTGTAACATGCTAGGGCAATAGCGGCACAAAGCTTGTGGGAGTCACCAACCAATACTGACCTGACTGAAGGCCCGCTCCAGGAGATGGGACCCAAACCTGACACTGCTAGGGTGACCAAGAACCTGAGACTAGATAGTCCACGGACCTGGGGGAAAACCAAGTAATACTGGTCGGAAGGAAGGAAGGAAGGAAGGAAGGAAGGAAGGAAGGAAGGAAGGAAGGAAGGAAGGAAGGAAAGAAGGAAGGAAGGAAGGAAGGAAGGAAAGGAGGAGGGAGGGAGGAAAGAGGGGAGGGATGGAGGAAAGAAGGAAGGAAGGAAAGGAGAGAGAGAGAGAGAGAGAGAGAGAGAGAGAGAGAGAGAGAAAGAGAATGTAATGATAAAATGACTCTTAATGATACATTCTGCCAGATTCATATCAGTGCCTGGTTTAACCATCATCAGAGAAGCTTCCTCCTGCAGCAGATGGGAACAAATATACAGATCCACAGCCACATCTTGGAACACTCAGTCCTAAATGGGATGTCTCCATCAAATCCCTTCCTTCCCTCAGAGCTCAGGGGAAGAGGAGGCAGAAAGAATATAAGCGTCAAAGGGGATGGAGGACACCCAGAAAAGAAGGACTTCTATATCAGCAGGATCAATACTCACATAAACTCACAGAGACTGAAGGATCATGCACACGGCCTGCATGGGTCTGCACCAGGTCCTCTGTGCTTATATCACGGCTTCCAGTTTAGTGTTTTTATGGGATCCTGAGTGTGTGAACAGGTGGGTCTCTGATTCTTGTGCCTTCTCCTGCCCTCTTTTCCTTCTGTTGGTTTGTTTTGTCCAACTCTGATGTGTTAGTTTTTGTTTTATCTTATATTTTATTTTGTTACACTTAAAAATGATTGAATTTAAATACATCTAAAAATGAATAAATGAATGAATGGAATACTAAGCCACTAGGGAAACAGCTAACAACTAAACTGTCATTTATATCTGCTAGAAAGAGAAAATCCATTTTCTCCAATGGAGTGACACTGGGTGTATCAACCACTCCACGGCACGTCTCATGTTGAGGAGTAGTTGGCCAATACATAATGGTTTGTACTGTGTGTTCTTTTATTTGGTTACAGTTTGGTGAGGGTTACAGTTTATATGCGTGTATGTGTGTATTCATGTGTGTGCAGGTGCGGTTATATACAGGTGCATGTGTGTGTGCATATGTATGTAGAGTCCAGAAGACAAATTCAGCTATTACTTTTCAAGAGCTGTCCATCTTGACTTTTGAGATAGGATTTCTCAGTAGTCTGATTTTTGGGGGGGGGTTTGTTTGTTTGTTTGTTTTTAGGGTGATGTATTTTTTTCTAGATTTTTGGGCGTTTTGTTGTTATATTAGGTTTTTGGTTTGATTTTTTGATAAAGAAGTTAAAGTTGGGTGGATAGGACAGAGGAGAGGATCTGCATGAACTTGGGGGAGAAGAAGAATATGATTGAATTCTATTTAAATTTTAAAATGTTTTAAATTACATCTCTGTATATACGTATGCATGTATACATATATGTATACACATAAAGAAAATGTAACCACCCAGCTTCCTGCTGCTGCCGGCATGCCACACCCTCTCCACCACTTTAGACTCTTGCCTTCTGGAAATACAAGCCAAAATAAACTCTTCGTTAAAAAAAAAAGCTTTCCACAAGATAACTTCTTTATTCATATCTGTGTTTCCATGTGTGCGCAGGTGCATGTATGTACAGGTGCATGTGTGTGCACATGTGTGTAGAGGCCAGAAGACAGCCTTGGCTGTCATTTTTCAGGAACTGTGTCCATCTTGGATCTCTCACGGGCCTGGAGCTCACAAAACAGGCTAGACTGCCTGTCCAGGGAGCCCGGGGGCCACTTATCTCAGGGTTACAAGTGTGCTCCACCATGCCTGGGATTTAAAAATAAACCAACAAACAAAAAAAAAAAACCCACAGACTCTGCAGATCAAACCCAGGTCCTCATGAGTGCAGGGCAAGCATTTTACATGCTGAGGTATCACCCCAGTTCCAGCCCCCACAAAATCTTTGTAAGCAGACATTAGGGTGTGTGTAATGATGGTACATATGTGCAATCTCAACACTGAGGTTGGTGACAGCTGTGACAGAAAGATTGTGAAAGAAAGAGAACCAGCTGGGCGGTGGTGGCGCACGCCTTTAATCCCAGCACTCGGGAGGCAGAGCCAGGTGGATCTCTGAGTTCGAGGCCAGCCTGATCTGCAGAGTGAGTTCCAGGACAGCCAGGGCTGCACAGAGAAACCCTGTCTCAAAAAAAAAAAAAAAAAGAAGAAAAGAAAAGAAAAAAAGAAAGAAAGAGAATAAGAAAAAGAAAGAAACCCAGCAAAAACAATCTTCATCACAGATCCTAGCCTTCATACATTCACCTGTGAAGGAAATCGAATTCACCAGACATTTTTCACCAATCCTCAGAGTCCCTGTAGGGACCCAGGTCAAGAGGCAGCCACATCTTTCTAGCTCTCATCTTCCACCTTGTTCATCTGCACACCTACATCAGACTCAGCCATCGCTTTTCTCTATTATATGGAAAAAGGATTTGTCTGCCCTACTACTCCTACTGGGCTCAATTTCAAATTCCTCTTTGTTCAAACATAATTTTCCCCCTTTCCTAAATCCACCATTGGTGCCCAACCACCTAAAAATTTACTTTTTAAAATATAGAGCATGTGTAATTCAGAGAGGGAGAAATCACGAAGACTATATATCAATGCTGCATATCCAAATTCATAAAAATGATCTGTGTGTCTCTACACTGAAACAAAGATCCATATCTCACATTCTGTTTTGCATAAACGGACTAAAACCATAGTATAGGGGCCGATGAGATGGGTCAGTGGGTAAAGGCACTTACCACCAAGCCTGATGATCTAAGTTTGACCCCCAGTATCCAATGTGGTTCAAGGATAGAACTGATTCTCACAAACCTCTGACCTCCACAACAGTGGCAATCCTGTGCCCATACACAGATACGCATATACACACACAATAAATAAATAAAAATAAACCTTAAGGTGTAAAAGCTAACTTTTTCTTATTGTTGTTTTCTTTTCTGACACAAGCACTCACAATGTGAACCAGGCTGTCCTCAAACTCATAATCCTCCTGCCTCAGCCTCCCTGGTGCTGGGACTATAGGAGTTTTTACTATTTTTCAGCTCCTTACTCAAAAACTTCAATTATTATACATTTAATCCCCCAAAACAACCTTAACATTATGGACTTAATGTTTGTCACTCAGATTTCTATTTTATTGAAATTTGACCCTGTGTGATGATATTTAGAGGGAGAGTGTTTGGTAGGTCATTATTTCATGAGAATGGAGCCCTCATGAATGGAGCTAATGCCCTCATTTTAAAAAGAATATAGGCTAGCATGTACTCTAGCTGTCATGTCAGGATACAAGAAGCTGACTGCCTGTGACTAGGAAGAGCACCCTCACCAGAACCCAGTCAGGATGGCATCTGGCCTCAGACATCCAGTGTACACAACCATGAGAAATAAATATTCAGTGTTTAAGCTATGAGTCTGTGGTAACTGGTTCTATCAGCCCAAATCAGGGCATCTCACATACTGTTCTTATCCCAAGTAATGAGGAAAAGTTGCTCACAGAAATACTGCTCTATAATATTCCTATAACAACGAAGTCATGTAGTATCTTGGTCACTGTTCTATTGCTGTAAAGAGACACTAGAGCCAAGCCAATTCTTAACAAAGAAAGCATTTAATTGGGAGCTTGCTTACAGTCCCAGAGGCTTAGATCATTATCCTCATAGTAGGGAGCATGGTGACACACATGGCCATGGAGCAGTAGCTGAGAGCTACAACCTGGTCTGCAGGCATCAGGCAGAGAGAGAAACTGGGCTCAACAAGGGCTTTTGACACTTCAAAGCCCGCCCCCAGTGACATACTTCCGCCAACAAAACCACACCTATTCCAACAAGGCCACACCTGCTAATCCTTTTAATCCTTTCAAACAGTGCCACTCCCTGGTGACTAAGCATTCAAATATATGAGCCTCTGAGGGCCATTCACATTCAAACCACCACCCACTCGGCAACATAGTTCCCAGACTGCACTCCTCATGTAGTGATACAACTGTGTATATCAACACAAGGTAACACTGTTCAGCCCTGAAGGAAGGAATGGATGCCTGACACAGGCTGCATGGGCTGCCCTTGAAACATTGTGCACAGGGAGAGAAACTCATCACCAAAGGCTACATCTTGGTTTTTTTGTTATTGTTTTTGTTTTTGTTTTTCATATAAATAAAATCTCAAGAATGAACAAATCCATAGTGGCAGAGAGGAAATTAGAAACTGGCAGAGGCACCAGTGGAGGAAATGGGGACTTTCTAATGGGCCTCTTGGTCAGGGTGAGGGCTGATGAGAACACTTCGGTAAATATTCGACGGTGGCGGTGCACAGCTTGTGTAAACAGTAAAAGCTACTGAGCTGCATACGCTGAAGAGGAGAGTTTTTCTATCCGAAGGACTGCATACCTGATACTCACACATCTCTGTGTTCATTGCTGCTCTGTGACAGCAAGAGAATGGGCACTGCCTAGATGCCCATCCACCCATGCGTGGAGCTGAAAACGTAGTCACACACACAAGAAAACTGTAGTCAGCTGGAAAGAAAATAAAATCACGAAACTGGAAGGAAAAATGAATGAATTTGGAAAGTATAATATTAAATGAGGGGACCCAACCCCAAAAAAGACAAAACCACATGTCATAGACCATTGCTAGCCCATACATAATGCACAAAAGTGTGAAAATGCAGGTGAAGCCTAAGAAAACAAGGAAGGAAACCAAGAGAAGATGAAAACGGGCAATGAGTAAGAATAGGGGCCAGAAAAGAACATGTGGGACGTGAAGAAGATAGAGTGGGGAGAATGTGAGGGTGGTGGGATTACAGGGGTCAGAGACAGGGGAGGAGAAGCACTAAGATGTGCTCTGCTTGAAAATGTCATAATGACAACTAACACCTTGTGTGTTAATTCAAAGTATTAAAAGGAAGACCAGGCATGGTGGCACACGCCTTTAATCCCAGCACTCAAAAGGCAGAGACAGGTGATCTCTGTGAGTTTGAGGCCAGCCTGGACTACATAGAGCATTCCAGGACAGCCAGGACTACATAGAGAGACCCTATCTCAACAGATAGATGGATAAATGGATGGACGGATGGACGGGCGGGCGGGTGGACGGACAGACAGACAGGTAGATAGATAGATGGATGGATGGATGGATGGATGGATGGATGAATAGATAGATAGATAGATAGATAGATAGATAGATAGATAGATAGATAGATAGATAGATAGATAGATAGACAGACAGATAGATCTTAAGGGGAAAATTATATATTCAATAAATAACCATGTACTTTTAAAAACACTAACACTCCAAGATAATTTTAAGATATGTGGATTATATCTCAATCAAAATATACTTTTATCAAAACTCAGCTATCTCCAGAAGTTATTCTACTCCAACTTGCCCTTGGAGAAGACCCTACCCTCCTCTTCTATGTATAGATGGCACCAAAAATATATAACTTGAGTGTTCTGCCCTCCGACACCAGCCCCGTGCCTTCCCCATCCTCAAGTCATGCCTGCCTCCACATTGGAAGCCAGACTCCGCCTCGGGAGGGAGCTACATCCTCAACTCCATTGTTTTGACCATCACTGGGACCTCCCCTTACTATACAATGTGACCTAAGATCCCATCTGTCCCCAAACAGAGGAATGCATGAATGCATGGGACCTTCCCTAACAACCCACCTGCCTTCCCTGAATGCCCCTGAAAGTCCCGACCTGCCCCTACTCCCCACTCCTGACCCCTCCCACCTCACAGCACATGACAGTTGCCACCACCCACGCTGCTCTGTGGAGACAGTTCACACTAAGACCTACATGGAATATATAGAATATACAAATTCATAGAGACAGAAAGATTAGATGTTATCTCAAGATGGAGAAGAAAGGAATATAGAGCAATGATTTCCTAAGGACAGACTCTCTATTTTGTATGATGGAAAAACCCCACAAATGGACAGTAGTATCAGGACATAAATATCATGAATGTAATAAATCAATACATTAATGTTTTTTTTTTTTTAAAAAAAAAAAAAGACCTACATGGAACAGTGGATAGATGGGAACCCAGATAGAGGGGCCTTTTGCAGTCTCCTCCTACTCCATCTTACAGTCGATGACACTGCCAGCCGCCCTGCACCTCTGTGCTCTTTCAGCCACTTGATCACTCCCTGTACTGTGCGTCTTCTGGCCATTCTCCTGCACGTCTTCAGGCTGTCTCCCCTCCATCCGCGACTAAGGATGGCACATTTCCCACAGTCCAGCTAGCTCTAGTCATCCAGCCCTTGTTATCTCTGAATGGACTTTTCTATCCAGGGCTTCTAGTAGCCCCTCCATACCAATGGCACCCCATCTCCATCTCAGTCTCCAGGTGGCTTCTGGGATTACTTCCTGCAGGTTGTGGCAGATCAGAAGGCAGTCCATTCACTGCCTGAGAGAGTTGCATCAGGACCCTTTAAAAGCATCTATAAACCCTCAAGCACCTTTTCCACTACACTGGACCATCGCTATGTTCTCTCTAAGTCCCCATCGCCTCCTTCCACGACTCCCTCTGCCTTTTCCTTTTCGCTTCATGTCACTGTTGTGGCCTAAATGTGTCCCCCAAAGTAGATGTGAATGAACCCCAATGCAGCAGTACTGGGAGGTGGACGGTGTGTTTGGGTCACAAGAGCCCCACATTCATGAATGGATTGATTGCACTGAGACCATTAGTTACTTGCTTTGTTAGCCAAGGCTAACTATATAGAGGTCACTGCCACTGTGCCATTCTGTGGGGACACAGCAGGAGTGCCCTTAGCGGGTGCTGACGCCTCGCTCTTGAACTTGCAGTTTCCTGAACTAAGAGAAAGGTGTTCTTTTATAAACTCCTCAAGCCAGATGTGGTAGCACATGCCTGTGATCCTACTGCTTGGGAGGTGGGGGAAGAGCTCAGAAGATCAAGGCAGACCTTGATCTAGTACACAGTGAATTCAAGGACAGCCTTAGCTAATTAAACAAACAAGCCAGCAAACAGACAAATTGAAAATATGCTATATAGCCTCAGTTACTTGGTTATAGCCACATACAGACTGAGACAGGCCTGGAAGCCGGTTCTGATGGCCCCTTTACTTATGCTCAGCCTTGGCATTTTAATTTTTGTGCTCAGACTTCTTTTTCTTCATTTCTTGACACCCATATTGAATTTGATATCTGCCTGCTCACATTCTGGAGCTATCTTTGGCTTTGAAATCACCTCCCCCAACTCAAAGCCAGTATGTGACACCCACGTAAATGTCCCTCAGGTACCTCCCAGTCAAAATGTCTATAGCAAGAGCAGTCTATAGCTGCTCTTTTCCAGCCACCCACCCACCCCCATCCTGCTCCCTGTGGTTCTGAATCTCACTTTATCCAAATGAGGAACAGAGAGACTGCCACACCCACTCTTCCTTACAGCCTTCCACCCCAGGATCTCCCACCAGCTCCTGAATCTGGAGCCCATCCCCTCCCTCCCACAGGCCCAGGTCACTGCCCTCTCCTGTGTGGCTTGTTACAGAGCCTCCTGCAGCTCTTCGGCTCCACCATTGTCCACAGGGGTCCAGTTCAGAACCTCAGGTCTATCATGTCACTCCCCTGCACTGACTCTCCATGTCCAGAAGCTTCAAAGGCAGCATTTTCAGGATGGCTGACAAAACCCTGCCAACACCATGACACTCCCAGCCACTGATTGTCCTTGGCTCAGTCCTGCAGACACACAGACCTTCTGCAGCTCAAGGGTTCCAGACAGTCCTTCCTTGGGATTGTCTTTCTTCTACCTGGAATTCCTCTCCAGAGCCTTCTAGCCAACTTCTTCAAGTCTTTATTCAGCTCAGACCTTATCAATGAGGGAGCCTCCCGGGCCACGCCCCATTCCCTCTGCTAGTTCTGTTGTTAATGTTCTGAGGACCCTCCGCTCTGTTTTCTGTGATGGCTTCAACAATCTGTCTCTAAACAACTGCAAGCCTACATCTAAAGATGATAGAGAAGATGAAATCGGCTGAATGGTGGAAACTGTGGATGGTTTTGTTTCTTTTTCTTTCTTTCTTTTTGTTTGTTTTGTTTTCAAGACAGGATTTCTCTGGGTAGCCCTGGAACTCATTTTGTAGACCAGGCTGGCCTCAAACTCACAGAGATCCGCTTGCCTCTGCCTTCAGAGTGCTGGGATTAAAGGCGTGCGCCACTATCGCCCAGCTTATTTTCGTTTTTCAAATATTGTTTCTTTTATTGTTATTTAAATAATTCAATTTATTATTGGACTTATTATTTATTTTGATGGGTTTATTCTTCTTATTGGGGCTGTGATTATTTTTAATGAATGAATAAGTATCCTTCCTTAGTTCCCAGCCTTATTTTCTAACATGAAGTGTCGATATGAGCCCACACAGACAAAAGCTGTCGGCAATTTTTAAAGACGTAACAGAACCCTGAGACCTGAAGGTATGAGAGGCTAACAGGCAGGCCAACAGAAGAGACAGAGCTGGCAGAGAACCAACTGTATGGATTGGTGGAAGTCAGGCCATGTTTCTTGAAGGCATAAAAGGGGTGAAGATGAACCTGGCCACTGGTCCCTGTGTCCTCTTCTTCACACGGACTGGAACTGCTGGCAAGCTTGCCAGCACCAAACTCAAAACTTTCCACACCCAATCATCTTACATCACCTCAATAAGCACCTTCAACTGTCCCAAGACTTCCTGCGTCTCCCTCTACAAAACGACACCCAGCATCTGTTAGCCAACACCCAGCGTTTGTCAGCCGGAGCCAAGCAATGGATGAGCAGAGCCACCATAAAAGGCCTCTGCTGCTGTCACCTTCCAAAATGAGCTGAGTCACCATAGAAGGCCCCCTGCCACTGCTGTCACCATTCAAAACTTGTTGACTCAGAAATTCCCTTGGACATGTGTCCTCATCCCGCCCCGGATGAAGTACCCCTCCTCTATGGGGTGATGGCCCACCGTTCTCTCTGTCCAATCTCTAGCTCTGAAAGACTTCCTGTCTCAAGCATTTTCTCAAAATGCCCTCCGAAGAAAGCCCACCATTGCTACTGTTAAGTCCCAGTGATGTTTCTTTGTTTCTCAGCCCTGAGACAGAGGAGCTCTGTCTATGGAGGCATTTCCCCAAAGGTTTAGCTGGGAAAGGAAAGCTCATCCTGAATGTGAGTGCCATTTTCCATGCACTGGGATCCCTGACGGTAAAAGGGAGACTCTTTTTGCTTACTGACTGTGGATGCAATGTTACCACAAGCTCCAGCCGCCGCTCCTGCCACCGCCGCCGCCGCCGTCATGCCTGCCTCGCCATGATGGACTGCACCCACCAACTGGGGGCCACAACAAGCCCCTCCTTCCTTGAGTTGCTTTGTCGGGGGATTTTGTGGCCACAGAGAGAAAATGAACAACAGATTACACAACACTGGACTATCCACCGAGACAATGGTGGGGCGGGGCCGCTGAATTTACCAAACCTGACAAGTTTGGGGTGGAGACACAAGCTGCATTGGAGTGGGCTGAAGAGTGAGCAGTGGTAACCAAATTATATATGTAATGCTCACAAATTAAAAAGACAATTATCCTCTCCACAGAAGAATGGAATCAGATTATAAATACGCAGTTCACGAGAGAAAGGCCATGAATAACCAGGCACCATATGAAAAGATACACAGCTCACAAGCACCAGGGAAAAGGCAAATAAAAATCACAAGGGATTCTGGAGCGATGGCTCAGCAGTTAGGAGTGCTTGCCGCTCTGTCAGAGGATCTGAATTCAGAGTCCAGCAGTCCCATCTCACAAAAACCTGTAACTCCAGCTCCGAGGGGTCTCTGTGGACACACACACACACACACACACACACACACACACACACACACACCATTAAAATAAGTCCTTTTTTTTTTTTAAGGAAAAGAAAATTACAAGAGTTCAATAACCCACATTACTGGCAAGTAGTTTGCTATCAAGTGATGGTAACATCATGGGAGATGGGTCTGCTCCTCAGGAACGGCTGGTGGGAGTCTAAAATAAACAGTCGCAGGGCCAGTGAGATGGCTCGGCAGGCTAAAAGTGACTTAAAGCAAATCTAACCACCTGAGTTCAATCCCCAGGACCCACATAGTGGGAGGAGATATCCAACTCCAGCAGGCTGGCTTCTGACTTCCATACCCATGTGCCTTAGTACAGGTGACCATACGTGTGGGCTCACACAGTGAATAAATAAATAAAAGTCTAACTTTACAAAGTTTTAAACGCATAGTCACATGTGAGGGCCACCTGACAATACCTATAATAATGTTAAATGTCCTTATCTTGGCTCTCTGACTCTGCAGGTTCCACCCTACGGATTCCACCAACTTAGATAAAAAACTATGTTATATTATTACTGATGTATACCACGTGGTTAGGACTAAGATGGACAAGCCAGCACAGAACACCTATGGACTTGCCCTCTTCTCATACCCTCCAAATGGCACCTTATAGCAATTCATATCGCAGCAGGCATTGCAGGTCATTTACAGCTGGTGTGAGGTAGACGGGATGCTGTGTGCAGGTTCTATGCAAATATCTCATTTATATCAGGGACTTGAGCATTTGTGAGTTTTACCATTGATTTTACATCTTAACTGACCTAAAAACATCCATGAAACCCGAAAAGGGGGAGGAAATACAAACATAAGCAAGATCCAATGGTACATATGAATGACAGTGTCATGATGGAACCCACTAGCTTAAAGACTGAGTTTAAAACATTTTGGGGGGGGTGGGGGTGCCCAGAGACTTATTTGGCCTGTGTGCAAGCTAGATTTATGTAAACTTGACACAAACTATAGTCATCTGAGAGAAGGAAACTTCAATTGAAATATGCCTCCATAAGGTTGGGCTGCGGGCTAGCCTGTAGAACATTTTCTTAATGAATGATTGACGGGGGAGGGTCCAGACCATTGTGTGTGGGGCCACCCCTAGACAGGTTGTCCTGGGTTCTATAAGAAAGCAGGCCAGGCAAGCCAAGTGGAGACAGCCAGGAAGCAGCTCTCTGTGGCCCCTACATCATCAGCTCCTGCCTCCAGGTTCCTGCTCTGTCTTCCTTCAGTGACAGATCCCAATGTGGAAGTGAAGCCCAATAAACCCTTTCCTCCGCAGCTTGCTTTTTGGTTATAGTGTTTCGTCACAGCAATAGAAACCCTAAGACAGCCTAAGAAGCCTTATAATGTTTCCATATTGCTCTAGGAGATTCTATCTAAACCTGGATAATTCTGTTCAGTGATTAATTATTGAATGATCCATGATAACTTCAGACTATACCCAATGAGGACACAACCAAAAATACCACAGGCCAATCAGAGGTTATTGTAAGAAATGCCATTATAAAGATATCTCAGCTGATGTGCTGCAGTTAATCCTCCATGGTGGAGCTCTCTGCTGATGGACAAGCTCAAGGTCAGGAGGTAAAGCAGATCCTGCCTGGAAATCTCACTGGAGCCTTGAAGAGAGATAGGGCATGAGATGAGAAAGGGTGGACAGGAATGGACTGTGACTGACAATGAAAGACAAAGATTGTTCTAAAACAGAAACAGAGGTAAAACACTAGAGAATAGAATCCATCACATCAATCCTGATTTTCACACTCCATTGAGAAGAAAACTACAAATCAGGCCTGGTGAGAAGTGGAAGTAGTGAGATCAGGAGTTCAGGATCATCTCCAGCTACGTAGCTGGTTGGCTCAAGGCCAGCTGGGGTTATTTGAGGCCTTGGAGGGAGAGGGAGAGCAAAAGAGGATGGGAACCCCTCTATAACGGGAATGGCGCCACCTAATGGGCTGGATCTTCTAACGTCAGTGAACAATCCAGACTCTCCCCCACAGACATGCTCACAAGCCAACCTCATCTAAATGATTCTTCACGAAGACTCTCTTTCCAGGAGATTCTAGGCAGTGGTAAGTTTACTTTCAACTCCAACCACAGCATCTATCAGTGTCATCTAAGGTCATCTTGTCATGCAGCTTCCAAAATCAAAATTGACTTTAAAACTTCCCTGTACCAAAGTTCATAATCAATACAGTGAGAAGAAAGCTATAGACAGGGTGCAAATATTTGCACATCATGTGTCTGTGAAGTGGTTACTAATAGTACATGGGCACATTTCTATAACACAGGAACTGTTTAATCCAACTCAAAAAAAAAAAAAAAAAACGGTCAAGGGAGTGAACAACTATTTCTCCAAAGGACATGTGCAAATGGCCAGGAAGCAGCTGAAAGCACGATGACACCTCTGGTCAAATCATTAGGGAAATGCAGATCACACCCACCATGAGATACCAATTCACACCCACTGGGATGGCTACTATCAAAACAAAAGCAACAGCTAAGTGTAGTGGTACACACCTGTACTCCCAGCTGCTTGGGAGGCTGAGGCAGGAGGATTGATTGGGCCCAAGAGTTGGGGACCAGAGCTGACAACACAGTGAGATGTCATTTCAAATGAGGAGGAAGAAGAGAAGGGAGGAAGAAGAAGAGGGATGAAAAGAGGGAGGGAGAGAGAAGATTTTAAAAGGCTAAGAAGTGGGAAAATAGGAGCCCTTTGCTCTACTGATAAAACAGCATACCTGCTTTGGAAACATTTTGTGGCCTCTCAGAAAAACTAAAAAAAGGCTAGCCAGATGGCCCAGCAGTTAATTGCATGCACTATTCTTGCAGAGGACCTAAATTCTGCTCCTAGCACTGATATTGAACGGCTCCACCTGAAACTCAAGTTCTAGGGAGATCCTTTGCCTCTGGTCTCTTCGGGCAATGCACTCACATGCACATACACACAGAGAGAGACACACACAAATATACACTTAAAAAATAAAGGCCTGGAGATGGTTCAGCCATGAAGAGCATTGACTGCTCTTCCAAAGGAAGTCTTTGCTCCATCCCCAGCTGCATACATTGGATGTGGTGGCACATGCCTGTAATTTCAGGACTCAGGATGCAGAGGCAGGAAGATCCCGAAGTCCAAGGTCACCTTCCGTGACATAATGAGTTCAAAGCTCACTATGGACTATACGAGACCCTGTCTGACAAGAAATAAAAATTGTAAGTAAAGCAGTGTTATCAAATGATACTCCACCTCTGGGTAGATGCTCAGAAGAACTGAAATCAAGAGCTCACAGAGACATTTTCAACACCACATTCATAACAAAATGATTCAGCGTATCCACAGGTGAAAGAGTGGATAAACAGAATGTGGTTTTTGGCTGGGGGTGTAGCTTGGTGGAAGGTGCTTACCTAGCACGTGCAAGGCCCTGAATTTGATCCCAGCACCATGAGAAAAAAAAAATGTGGTCTTAGCAATGAAATAGCATTCAGTCTAAAGAAGGCAGTTCTGTCCACGCTGTAACGTGGGTAAACATGTTGTCATGGTGAGTGAAAGCAGTCAGTTACAGGAATGTAACGGTGCAGCTTCCAGACAGGGCACACCTGCAGTGCTGAGGGTTTAGAGACCAGAATACACCAGGGTTGCCAAGTTCTTTTTTTTTTTTTTTTTTGGTTTTTCGAGACAGGGTTTCTCTGTGTAGCTTTGCGCCTTTCCTGGAACTCGCTTTGGAGACCAGGCTGGCCTCGAACTCACAGAGATCCGCCTGCCTCTGCCTCCCGAGTGCTGGGATTAAAGGCGTGCGCCACCACCGCCCGGCTAGCCAAGTTCTTGTGTGTGCGCGTGTGCGCGCGTGCGCGCGCGCGTGTGTGTGTGTGTGTGCGTGTGTGTGTGTGTGTGTGTGTGTGTGTGCGTGTGTGTGTGCGTGCGTGCGTGCGTGTGTGCGTGTGTGTGTGTGTGTGTGTGTGTGTGTGTGTGTGTGTGTGTTTGTGCCGAAGAACAGTAGTGCGGTGAGGACAAAGCTTCAGATCTGCACACTGCAAAGAATTCTGATGAATGAGCAAACATATGTTTGCACTTATCGCTGAACTGCCCACTTAAATCATTAAGATGGTGAATTTTGCGTTATATATGTTTTACTCTAATAGGAAAAAAAATCAGTGAATACAGCTTTCCAAATTTAATAGTTTTAAGTTCCACTTGTTGGTCACTGTTCCTCAGCGCCACCCCTGGCATTCCAAAGCTGTTTGCTTGGGAAGCAGTTTTCCCATATTATTAAGTATACAGTTTATGTACGCACAATTTCATTAATCTATTGTATATATTAAATATCATAGTTATATAATTAGATGTGCATATGCACAGGAATAATGAAGGAGTCCTTTTTACATGAGCAGGACCAGAAGATAGAGGGCTCATTATTCAGAGCAAAAAGCCCTTGGGGGACACCCAGCTATTGTAAATGAATTTCAAGGCTCCCTGAGGACTCAGTGATGTGACAGTGATTGCGGGAAGGACACCCCAAGCTCCAGGAGAGATTCCAGGCACTTCTGTGGTTCTGAGCACAGCAAAGGATAATGCAGCAAAAACAGAAGCAAAAAAAAAAAAGAGATAAGTTGACTAAATTAAAATTTAAAACTTTTGTTTCTTCAAGAACACTATTGTAAAAAGTTAAAAAAAAAAACAAAACAGGGTTGGGGAGATGGCTCAGAAGTTAAGATACCTCAATGCTCTTCCAGGGGACTGAGGTTTGGTTCTCAGCAACCATGAGGGCATCTCACAACCACCAGTTGTAGTTCCCATTTTCAGGAGATCCACATCCTCTCCTGACCTCTAAGGTCACCTGCACACATGATTCACACACAGAGAGACATAGACACACATGTGCTCATAACTAAAAACAAAAACAAAATAAATATTTGAAAAAGTAAAAAATAACCTGGAAAGGGAGAAAATATTATCAGAAACCATATACCACGGCTGAAGGGAGCTGAGGGATAGAGAGCTTGGCTGTCATCTGCAAAATCCTAGGTTTGATACCCAGAATTAGCACTAAACAACCATCATCTATCCAATGAAGAGGCAGGATCCAGAATATGTAAAGAATTCTTATCACTCAACAAGACAAGGAATCAAACTTAAAAACAGAGGTGTTTTTAGACAGACACATCAACATCCGGCAAGCAGGACAATGTGTTAACTGGGAATGGGAATGAAACCACCCGGAGGTCCCACAAACTCACAGAAAGAGAAATAACCAGTGTTGGAAAGACTGCAGACACACTCTCGAGGACATAAAATGTAAAGGAGTGGGCTTGTTCCCAAAATAGCTGAACCTAGAATTATTTACCGTAGAGCCCAGGAATTCCACTCCTAAGGTAGAATCCAAGAAAGTGGAGAATATGGTTCTACTTTGAGAAGACTGTGAGTCACCAAGTTATTCAGAATTGCCAAAAGGTGAAAATGACCCCACTGCCCATTAAGGGACAGATGGAAAAGCACAAAAATGAGGCATATTATTCAGCCAGTAAAAGGAAGAAAGCTCCCCCCGCCACACACACACAAACTACAATGTGAACCTCGACAATACTGCGCTCAGTAAGATAAGGAAGAAACAAATGGCCACATATCGTTTGCTTTGTGGACATGAAATATACAAAAAAGGCAAATGCACACACACACACACACACACACACACACACACACACACACACACACACGCACTACAATGTGAACCTCGACAATACTGCACACATTAAAGAAGAAACAAACAGCCACATACTGTTTGACTCTGTGGACACAAAATGTCCACTAAAGGCGAATTCACACACAGAGACATAAGGACAGATACATAGTTGGCAGAGGTCTGATAGAAGTGTCTACTTCCTGGGCACAAGGTTTAGTTTGAAGGTGATGAAAGTGTTTGGAATTAGATAGTTATGGCGTCATGCACTGAACTGTAAAAAACACAACTTTTATGCTATAAAAAACAACTAGGAATATCACAGCTTTCTTTCTGATCCTTTAGTGGAAATGGATAAAGAAGCCTTGGAGACCTAGGCCCACTCAGTGGCAGCTCAAGGTCATAGGACCGTGCAGGCCACACAGCCCTGTGGTGGCAGAGCCAGATTAGCAATGGGCTTCCTGTCTCCTCACACAGCCTTCTCACTTCTAGACATTTCTCCAGGAATACCAGCCCACATATGCCACGCAAACCCAGAAGTACCTTCAAGGCAAAGTTCTCTCCTCAAGGCCAGGCTTTGGCTCTTCAAGGCGAGGCTTTCTTCCCTCAAGGCCATGCTCTGGCTCTCTGAGGCCAGGTTCTCTCCCTCAACTGGGAGGCTCTGACCCTGGCAAGGTACCACTTGTGTGCTGCTTTTGACCTATGCCACCAAGCTTTTTGTTGCTGGAAACAACTCAAGTGTCTGGCAATCCTGTCCGCCTGCCACTGCTTTTACAAGAACTCCCTCACTGCTCATGTATCAACCATGACTGTTGAGGATTCCATGTATGTCCCTCAACTATCCGTATGTTAAACCCTAATCCCTAAGATTGTATCACAACGTGAGACTTCTGGAAGATGTTAGATCATAAAGGTGGAACTGCCCGGTGAGATTAATGTCCTTATAACAGAGAGTCTGCTCCACTGCATGAGGAGTATGAAGCTGCTCTCCCCAGACAGGGGATCTACAAGCTTCTTGATCTTGAACTTCAAGAGTGCACAGCTGTGAGAATGAATGCCTGGCGTTCCAGAAGCCTAGTCTATAGTAATCTGCTACAGCAGTTCCAGCTGCCTTAGACAATGATTGACAGCAACTGGAAAAGGTACACTGTCATCACAGAGCTCTAATCTTAGAAAGGGGTGTCATTCATGCTGTTGAGACTTGGCCTGTGTCCCGGGGGTAGTTGAAGATACTTCTTGTGTTTAAAAATAAGTGGACAGAATATCGTTCGTTAGGAGCACATTCATAAAGACAAATCAATGGTCCATTTGACAAATGACACTGAAGAGTGCATAGTAAAAAAGTGTAGTCACTCAGAACATGTTTGCAATAATTGTTCTTTTGGAGATGGGTAGGAAATGATGAGTATAAAAAGTGATTTAGAGCCAAGCATGACAGTATACAGCTTTACTCCTAGCACTTAGGCCACAGAGGCTGGAGGATTGCTAAAAGTTTAAGAGTAGTCTAGTCTACACAGTGAGTTCCAGGCCAGCCAGAGCTACATAATGAGATCCTGTGTCAAATAAGCGAGGGCAGGGAAGAGCTCAGTACATCTTAGTGATTAAGAAGTTATCAGATGCCTAGTTCTGAGTTCAGATCCCACCCTTTGCACTTCATTAGGACATTGCTTTTAACTTCAGATACTTCCATTGCAAGATAAGGGTCACAGTGGCACATGCTTCATAAAGTCAGTGCAGGATTAACAGAACACACAAACATTGCTTCCAGGCCTGCCCCAGAAAGCTATGACGTTCAATGGGATGGATATAAGGTACTCCGCCAGTAGAAGTAAATCACACTTGAAGTTCACGACGCACGATGGACCCCAGCTGCAGAACAAATGGGGAAGAACACAGAGCAGATTAGGACAGCTCCTTTCAAAGCCCTGTCCACGCACTTCCCGGGTTATCAAGGCCTAAGCAGTCAGGGCAGTAAACAGCCGTGCATCTCCCCTTCCTTAGTTCCAGGAGGTTGACAGCACATCCATCAAAGGGAAGGTTTCAAAGGGATGCGGCTGTATACCCTGCGATGGAGACGCTAGTGTGGCAAGGCAAGTCACGGTTGAGAGTCAGGATGTGACGTGTAAGTGATGGGTTGAGTTTTTTGCTTGGTTTGTTCGCTTGCTTATTTTTCTTCAAGAATTTATACATTTCCCTATTTGGAGCACATTCCTAGTTTTGAAATACAGCGATGTCATGAGTCATAGAAATAGGGTCTCCTTTTAAAACTTTTTAATTACATTCATTCACTGTGTGTATGAGCAGGTGTGTCAGCCACAGCAAACATGGAAGTCAGAGGACAACTTGGCAGGAGTTGGTCCTCTCCTTCCACCGTGTGGGTTCTAGGGATTGAAGTCAGGTTGTTAGGTTTGATTGCAAGTGCCTTTACCCAGTGAGACATCTCACTGGTTGGGAACAGGGTCTCAAAATTCCAGGTTAGGCCGGGCGGTGGTGGCGCACGCCTTTAATCCCAGCACTTGGGAGGCAGAGGCAGGCAGAGGCCAGCCTGGTCTACAGAGCGAGATCCAGGAAAGGCGCAAAGCTACACAGAGAAACTCTGTCTCGGAAAAAAAAAAAAAAAAAAAAATTCCAGGTTAGACATGGCCAAGGTTGACCGTGAACCCCTCATTCTCCTGCCTCCACTTCCCAAGTACTGGGATTGCAAGCATGTGCCAACATTATCCGGCTAGTAACGAGGCTGGGGCGAGGGTGAAACCAAGAGGCCTCCACTCTAGTCACAGGACCGCCCCCTGAGGTCCAGGGGTGACGTCTTTCTCCACTGCTCCAATGACTAAGTCTCATTTGAGCTCTGACATCCAAGGTAAAGACACAACACAGGTGACATTCAAACAATGGTCAATTCGGACTCTCCCTCCCTTCTCAAGGAAGTAGAAAGGGACTCTTGTACCAAAGGACACCCAAGAAAAGCTGTCTGCTGCTGTCAGGGCTACAGCAACAGCTCTGCCCAGCCTTAACGTCTACGGCATGGAATCTGTACAGGGTTTGCTGGTGGTGGAGCGGTAACCTTTACCTTCCTCTTGAGCTGCTGTGGAGCGATGCCTACAGCTGGCAGGCTGGCAGGCTTTCAGTCAGCTCAGGCCTTAGGCAAAAGGCTGGAGAATCCTGTCTCATCTGAGCTCAGTCTTTTACTTCTTCCTCTACAGTTAGTTAGCTAATTGCACATCTACTAGCTGAACAAGAATTCTTAAGTTACTAATGATTTGTTGTGATTTTAAGAATTATAAAATCTTTAGGAGAAAAAAAGAAAAGACTGGGGAGCTGTCTCAGTTGATGAAGTGCTTGTCTTACAAGCTGACCCCTAGAACTCACTGAAAGCTGGAAGTAGAGACATACTTGTAGTCCCAGCACTGGGAAGACTGAGGCAGGAGGACCACTAAGAGTATCAAGTTATTGGCCTGGTTCTAGGCTCCCAGACAAACCTCCACTACACATCTGTCATCAACAAGAATCTCAAAGGACAGCTTGGTTATGAGCCATTGACACAGGTGTGGAAATTTTAACCATCAGGATTTCACTGTTGCTCAGAATTGGGAATGTTGAGTAGAAGAGGGAAGAACGAGGGAGAAGAGAGGGAATTTAGAACATGGCACCCTTTGGAGGAAGAAGGGTTACCCTAGGAGGATGGGGTAGGGATGGTGTTGTGGAACACTGGGAATCCAAGGCTGAGAAATAGCTTGGAGAGAGGGGCTATGGCTCCAGAATGGAAAGGAATATTAGAAAGCAGTGTATAGGTGTGGTGACTGTCTCGATTCATTTTATGTGCTACTGTCACGGAATACCTGAGTTGGGTAACGTATAACAAAGACATTTTCCTTGTTCTTCATTTTATTCTATTATGTATTTATATGCGCATGTACAGATTTGCATGCATGATCATATATCGTGACTGTACATGTATGCACACTGTATGAAAGCCAGATACCTCAGGTATCCTTCCAGGAGTCATCCATCTTGGGTTTTTTTGAGACGAAGTCTCTTACTGGGCCCTCTGGCTTGCTGCTTTGACTAGGGTGGCTGACTGTGAGCCACAGGGCTCTCCCCAGCTGTGTCTCCCCAGCTCTGAAATTACAAACACACACCACCACAATCCACGGCATCGTTTTGAGACATCTCACTGTGTGCCCAAGGCAGATCTGGAATGTATTACATAGACGGGGAGGCCTTGAACTCACAGCGGTTTGCCTGCCTCTGCCTCCCAAGGGCTGCGATTAGAGGTGTGCACCACCGTGCCCAGCCCACACCCAGGTTTTTATGTCAGCACTGGTGATCAACTCAGGTCCTCACACTTATGCGGCAAGCATTTTACCGACTGAGCCATTTCCCCAGCCCTAGACAAGAATTACATTTGGTGCTTGAGTCTAGAGGCCGGGAAGTCTAAGACCGAGGTTACACACCGTGAGCCTTCATCATTGCCACGTGACCTGGGAGAAAGCATCACATTGGCCAACGAGGAAAAGCGACGCAACTCAAGAGTCTCAGGTTCTTGTGTCATCAGTGTTGACAGCATAAGGATAGGGTGTTCCCACTAGCCTTGCTTCCCAACATGGCGCTACACAAGGAATTACGTTTCCAGCAAAGGTCTTAGGGGATATGTTTGAGCTACAGCAAGATGCTGCCAAGCTCAGCAGAGTTCTATAGGGCCCACTCACTGGCATTTGCCCTGGACCAGAGGACAGTTTCTTGCCCACCTCTGTAGTCTGCACAGGTTGCTCATGGTTAAATGTGCCTGGAAGTTCTTTGAAAGGGGTTCAGCATCCAGTATCCCAGGATGAGAGGAGGTTTCTGACCTAATGTATCTCCACTAGAAGGGAAGGATCCCAGGAGAAAGGGTGGGGCTCAAAGACCCATGTTCACTGGTGAGCAGGGCAACTACCATAGTTAAGCACTGAGTGTCTTCCAAAGGTTTACAGGTGAAATCTGGATCCTCGGGGAGGTGCTATTACAGACCTTTAACATGTATGGTTTGATAGGAACTCCCAATGTTATTGTGGGTGTGCCCTCAAAGGGGCTTATGTGCTCTCTTCTCTCTGTCTCTCTCTCTCTGTCCCTCCCTCCCTCCCTCCCTCCTCCCCCCTACTCCATGTTATACCCCCCTTGCCAGTCTCATAAGGCAACCTGATCTGAACTTCCAGAACCACGAGCCCAAGCAGATCTATCTGTATTTATTTCATAAGTATCCCACTCCAGGTGTTTTCTGATAGTGGTGGGAGAGCTGTCCGTCTGTTCTCTATCCCAAGAGGCTCAGGATCAATATGGCTTCATTGCAGCCCAAACCGGCCTCTGTCCACACACACGGGAAAGAGAAGCAAGAAGATGGATGCTCTCCTCGTTCCTAACCCCTCTACTGACTTTTTCCCTTTCCCCAAGCTTGGAAGCCTGGGGCAAGCCACTCCTAGGGTTTTGTGGCCATGGCTTGCTCAGTCTGTGCATCATGTGTCACTAGTCCCTGGGAATGTATCCACTAGCCCCTCTCATCCCCCATGAGCTACGTGGCTAAGGAGCCTGCTCTGGCTTTTCTTGGCCTTTCTACAACAGAAGGATTCTTGGTGTCATAGGTGAGCAAAATACTTTTTCCTTTTCTTTTCCTTTTTTTCTTCTTTCCTTCCTTTTTCCTTTCTTTCTTTCTTTCTTTCTTTCTTTTTTTTTAAACATGATGTTGCCAAGTAGCTCTGGTGGGCCTAGAACTCATTGTGTAGCGCAGGCCACCTACCTCTGCCTCCACAGTGCTGGATTAAAGGTGTGTGCCATCATGCCTAGCAACTCTGACCCCTTACCAACAGATTCAAGGGAGGAGAAGGGAATATGGCCCATTCCATCTACCCTCCCCTGTGCCAGAGCTTCTAGAATTCCTTGAAAGCCTGAAGACACCCTGCTGATGAGCTAAATCTAAGTAATGACCACTGATTCTGTCAAAACCGTGAGCCAACTGTGCTTTCTGAAGTCACCATCATTATACATATATGCACACCCTCTTGCGAAACATGAAAAATTCATGCATTGTAAGCACCAAACTGGGTAAATGCTGCTAGTTATGGATGACCAAGTCCCACAGGAATGCCCCTTTTGTGATAAATGAACCAGAGAGGGCTGCAGAAAGGCCGCGCCAGAACCAACCTCCAGAGCTGATGACCAGGAAGCTGAGGCAGAGATGGATTTGCAGGGGTTGAAACTAAGGATTGGATCTGGTGCTTTTGTCTTCAAATTGCCTCCTCTGTGTTCCCTAGATTTGCAACTTAGAGTTTATGTTAAATTTAGGGTGTGTTCCAACAGTCACTCCGGTCACCCAGCCAGTGGCTCTTCCATTGTCATGCAGAGGTCACCTCATCTGTCACTTTCACGTGTCCTCTTACAGATTCTCCAGGTATAGTTCTGCTTCCTGCAGATTGTTGGAGTGACCCTACACCGTGTCTGACTTGAGAGTGCTCACTCAACCTCGGTGCAATGTGGTCTTGACTTTCACCAACGTGCTCCCATGAGGACTCATTTTATACTTACCCCATTTTTACTACAAGGTAAAATATTGAAACATCAGGATTAGGGATGTAGCTCAGCGACAGAATGCTTGTTTAAGCACACACTAGTCCCTGGGTTCAGGCCCCAGCACCACAAAAGAAAGAAAAGATAGATAGATAGATAGATAGATAGATAGATAGATAGATAGATAGATGATAGATAGATAGATAGATAGATAGATAGATAGATAGATAGATAGATATACAGACAGACAGACAGACGGAGCTGGTGGTCATGGTGGGTCACATCTGCAATCCCAGCACCCAGAAGGCACTGGGATTGTCATGAGTTCAAGTCCAGAATGAGATTCTGTCCCAAAAAAGAATGAAAAAAAAAAGAAATGAGAAGGAAAGAAAGAAAAGAAGAAAGATAGAAAAAAGAAACTTTTCAATTGTTCACTTGGAACAAAACAAGATTTTTGGATTTAGATTCCAGTCACCTCTTAGTAAAGTATAAATTTAAAAATCAGAGGATGGGTGGGTGGGTGTAAATTAAGTGATTTTTTTTTCCTAGAAGTGGTCCTAAGAAAGTCAAAAGCTAAAACACTCTGCCATGTTAGGAAACAGGGAAGCGGTGTCCCAGTCATTGCCCCAGAGCTGCTCTCTGAGGCTCTCTCTGGAGCATTCTCTGGGCAAGCCCTGAAGTGAGCATGTGCAAACAGCCCCCAACTTCTCCAGTGGCTGTCTGAAAGGAAGCACTTTTAGGACTAATCTTCCTCCTGCCCTAGAAGGGAAGGCACATGGAGGTTCAATATAGAGTCATTCATAGATTGGTGTGTTATCTTCACCACGGGCATGGAAGAGAAGCAGCAATCGAGCATTAAAGCACTGTGCACTATAAATGATCAGTTGAGACATTAAAGCTGTGAAAAAAAATACACGAGTATAAATGTCACCCTGAAATAGAGGGACATGTGTGTGAAAAGACCACTAGATTTGAAATGTGCACTGCTGTGATTTACTGGACCATGTCAAACATTTTCTATGACCACGGATAATCAGGCTCGCCTTCTTTGTCTCTAATCAGGGAGTCTTGTCTCCAAATGTAAGCCTTCTTCCCCTCCCATCCTCTTTTTTCCTTTCCTTTTTGGCTGTTTGAATATCATCCGCTTAGTCTCTCCCCATTCCCAAAGTGCCTCCCAAACAGCGCTGGGGAAGCGCTCTGGGAAGCCCTTGCCGAGACACTTAGCAGAACTTTGTTCTCCACATGGGCTATCTAGCTTTTCTCGGTGACATCACGGCCTCCCTGACTCTTAACTGGCTGTGAACCGGAGTCCAGGCACTGGTGACGGCTCGGGGCGCTGGCCGTGGTCCTGACCTCAGAGCTCAGGACCGTGGTGTCGAGCGCTCCGAAGGCGCAGACCTTGCCACTCCGAGGAGCCATGTGAGCCCCTTCCCCCCTCGACCCCAGGAAAGTCCTCTGGCCTTGACTGCAGCCCACCACTGCGCTCTTTGAGCTGCATCAAAAAAGGGTGGGGCACTGAGCCACAGCTGCAATCGGATGCCGCCCGGGAGGATTTAAGAACAGCACAGTGGTCCACCCCAATCGCCACTCGTTGCCTCCAGCCCAGGGATCAGCTGGTCCCTGACGCGGGTTCCCCACCTCCCAGGCACAAGGAAGCGAGGGCAGCCTTTGTGGGCGCTCAGACGCCCACCGGCTAACCCGTGCCTCGCCGCACCCTGCGCGGTGAAGGGGCGGGCAGGGCGCGGTGCGCGTGCAGATGCGGGAGGCAGAGCTCCAAGCGCCGCGTGCCGGTCGCCACGCGGGGATGCTCGGTCCTCCGCGAGATGCCAGGGTTCAGCCCCGCTCTCCGTCCCCACCCCCCCATACCAACCTGATCGTAGATGTTCTGCAGGGCTTCCTTGCCCGAGGCCCGCCGGATCTCCACCTTCCGGCCCGATTCAACAGATGGCTCCCCGCTGGCACGCCGGCTCTGCCGGTGCGGGTCCGGGCCCAAGTGGGCGACATCTCGCTGCTGAGCCACCACCTGCCCTGAGCCCCGGCCCACCGAAAGCGAATCGAAATCGATGGTCTTGTTCTCCGAGGACCCTTCCACCGGGCAGAACATGCCGCAGAATTTCTGCCGGGGCTTGGGACTGCCCGAGCCCAGGTTTTTAAAAAAGGCAGGGACCTCTTCGTCCTCTGCCGCCTTCCCAGATTGCTTTCTCTCGGCCATGGCTCGGGGGGCGCTGGGGAGGATTTTCTCCGTCCGTCCGTCTGTCTGTGGTTCCCTAAGTCTTCCTGGCTGGGTGTGCACTAGCCCCTAGCTGCCGCCGCGGTTGCCGCTCCCTGCCTACCGCAAGGTGCACAGAAAGGATGGAGGGCTGGCGAGCCGGCGACCCACCCCTCGCGGTCCCTCCTCCTGACCCTGCTTTCTCCCTCCCTGCCCACGCCCCCCGGCGCCGCCGCGCCACCTCCGAGCGAGCGGCAAAGTTGGATCTGGGCGGGCGGTCGCTGCGGCAGAGGATGCCAGTTCCCGGCAACGCGGGGCGGGGCGGGGCGGGCTGAACGCGCGATCAGGAGGGAGGGACAGGGAGGGAGGGGACCCAGAGGGAGGGGACGGAGAAGGGAGGGTACAAGGGGGTGGGGGGCACCCGGAGCCCGCGCTCCGGAAGTGAAGCGGCCACTCCACCCGCTAATGGATGCGCAGCGGCCGCCCAGCAGACAGCTCTCGGCGCCAGGGTGAGTGTTGGACAGCTACAGCTGGGCGAGGACCCGAGGGCGCAGATCCTGGCCCTGAGCCCCTCTCCTCCACCTGCCTCGCGGCTTTGCGAGGTGGCTCTGGAGCTCCCCTGTCCCTGGTTGAGGGCGGAGGGTTGGGGGAGCCAAGGGTCAAGCCTGCAGGCGTTGGGATGCTATGTCGCTGGGGAGGGGTGATCCTGGAAATAGCCAAGGGCTGGTCTCAGACACCCAAGTGCCCGACACCAAAGCTTCAGTTTACCCCACGACCTGGGGGTTGGGGGCGGGGGCGACTTCAAGGAGCAGAGGAAAAGGGGAATAATCTCGCTCCTTGCAGCCGCGGTGGTTGGGAGGTGAGGCTCACAACATGGCGGGGACGGAAAAAAGCAGAGGGGCGTAGCGAAAGGGAGGAATGACCCGGAGAAAGATGCAGGCCTGTGGTGCATGGGGGCGTAGAGGAGAATGCGGGCTGCGAATCACAGCACTGCTTCTCAACATAGAGATTGAGGACCCTCAACATTATCTGAAAGTCTCATGCCCTGCAGGTAGGCTACTGCCCCGGGAGAGGCCCAGGAGGGTCGGATTTGGTATCTCCCACCACTACACACACACATACACACACACACACACACACACACACACACACACACACACACACACACCTGGTTACCACCACTCCCACCCAAAATGGTTGAGGACTAAGCAGACTGAGGCTCACTCCAGGCACATCTTGTTTTCAGGGCGCCCCGCCTAGCTCCCCCCGCAGCTCCCCCGCCCTGTTGCACACTGCGCCAGAGCCCCACGGTTACCAGATGCCATTTCTCTAGGGCGGCAACGCTTTGAGCTAAGGGTAGAGTTCTATCGAGGCTTAGGGGAGGATTACATGCTGTGAATTATGCGCAGCCAAAGTGTGTGAGGATTTGAGGGTGTATGTCTTGGGGGGGGCGCGTGCCCGCGGTCCAGCCACGGTCGCCAGGTTGGAGGCTTTTCCAACCAGCATTCTAATCTTGGGCCCTTCCTTGCTTAATCTCAACCCCTGGTTCTGCTTCTGGTGGATTTAGGCCCCCCCTTGTTTTTCCAGAGTGGCTGAAACCTGCAGAAGCGTTGCCCATCCTTTAGGGGCCGGGAGATCTGAGCATGCTCACTAAGGAGAATGGGTTTGGTCTATGAAAGACAGTTTACTGCAGCATGTTCTCACAGGGCGGTGTGACCAAGAAATCAGGCCCATTGTCAGCCTTTGCTTAGGGAAGGATTGTATGCGGATACCAACGCCCCCAGTTGCCAGAGATAGTTTGATGGATGCAGTCACAGTTCACACACACACACACACACACACACACTCCACGCCAAGCTTATGTAGGAGCTGAGAGGACCCCTATGTGCGTAGGGCCTTTGGACATCAGCACCGGATGTGCTTGGCATTTTGTTAAAAGCTTCCAGTAGCTTCATTTGCCAATGCTTCACCAAGGCCCGGTGAGATGAGGGCTTTCATCGCTCCAAGCCTTCCAGGTTAGGACACGGGTTTAGGAGGAGTTTATGAAGGACACGTGTCTAGTTTGGTAATTCAAGTGGCGTCTTTGACCTCAGAGCCTGGTTCCTTTAACAGGTTATCCTGTGGGCCCCCTTTACGTGAGAAAAATATGAAACCCTTGCGTTCTCTCACATCCAAACATTTTTTCATGACCCTGTTGTACATCAAGGGTGTTTCACTTGGGGTCTTAAATTGGGGGGGGGTGATTTATTTTATTTTATTTAATTAATTTATTTATTTATTTTGGTTTTTTTTTTTTTTTTTTTTTTTTTTTTTTTTTTTTTTTTTTTTTTTTTTTTTTTGAGACAAGGCTTCTCTGTGTAGCTTTTGTGCCTGTCCTGGATCTCACTCTGTAGACCAGGCTAGCCTCGAACTCACAGAGCCTGGCTCTGCCTCCCGAGTGCTGGGATTAAAGGCGTGCACCACCACCTCATGGCATGTGTTAATTATATATACATATATATATGGGTGTTTTGCCTGAATGCACGTATATGTACCACATGCATGCCTGGGGCCCTTGTAGAAGGTGTCAGATCCCTTGGCACTGAAGTTATAGATAACTGTGAGTCACCACATCAGTGCTGCTAGGAACCAAACTTGTGCTTTTAACCACTGAGCAATCTCTCCAGACACTTGGGGCTTCTTTCTTTCTTTCTTTCTTTCTTTCTTTCTTTCAGGCCATCCCTTGTAGGATTACCTTCAGGGGAAAGGCCTCACAAGCTAACCAATTTTACTATGACAGTTTTTCTGTGGATCTGGGCATTCAAAGCCTTCTGTTTGGTTATTTTTGTTGTTATTGGGACAAGGTCCTGTATGTAACCCCAGGTTAACCTCAAACTCCTTACATAGCCAAGGACGTGCTTGAATGTCTGATCTGTCTGCCTTCACCTCTTAAGTGTTGGGGTAATGGGCATTGCCACTATTGGCTTATGCAATGCTGGGGTCTAACTTCCTGCATGGTGGCAAGCACTCCACCAACTTGAGCTACATCCTTAGCCCTTCCAGTGCTCTTTACATTTCTGATTCCTCCAAATACTCCAAGAGAAGGAAATTCACTCCCATATTTTACAAGGAAATCTCAGGCCTGGATTGGTCTGAAGTCCCAGGTCCCCATGCTCCCAGGCACAGGATGAGACAGCATCTTGCCCCCCTGGTTCTGGCACACTGGAACAGCCTTTAGCATTTCACAGGAAGATGGAAGCTGCTCCTGAGGCAGCTGCTGCTTTAGTTCTGGTCAGCATCTGTGGCATATGGCCTCCCTCAGACTGATGGGAAATGTTCAGGCTAAGGGTAGAAATGGTTGTAGCATCCTAACATACACCCTACAAAGGTCTCTGAAAGGCACAGTCAAGTCAACATTTCAGTTGGTATACCACAATGACTCCATAAGAATGCGTGGTCTAGCCGGACGGTGGTGGCGCACGCCTTTAATCCCAGCACTCGGGAGGCAGAGCCAGGCGGATCTCTGTGAGTTCAAGGCCAGCCTGGGCTACCAAGTGAGTTCCAGGACAGGCGCAAAGCTACACAGAGAAACCCTGTCTCGAAAAACCAAAAAAAAAAAAAAAGAATGCGTGGTCTAGTGATGTTACGGATATCTTAGTTTACATAAGTGCACTCTGTGGTGTTCAGCCAATTAGGAAGCCACCTAAGGTGCTTCTCTGAAGGCATCCCCATGGCTAAGTGACCACGCTGTCACAGGACCACTCCCTTTTACATTCTTAGGTTTCCCTTTCCATGCAGAGCAAGCTGCTTCATGGATACTTCACTCTGGTGTGGGCATGTTTTCTGCTGTTTGCCTTTCTCTCAACGGCCCAGTCAAATTTAAATGACAGGAAGTGTCTTAGTTACTTTTCTGCCTCTGTGGCAAAGGATCATGACCAAGGCAACTTAGAGAAGAAAGCATTTATACAGCTTCAGAGGGTGAGTTCATGACCACTGTGGCTGGGAGTATGGCAGCAGGTAGGCAAGCACAGTCTGGGGCAGGAGCTAAGAGCTTTCTGATCCACAAGCATAGGGCACCGAGATTGACAGTGGGAATGGGGTGGACTTTTGAAATCTCAAAGCCCACCCCCAGTGACACACCTCCAAAATCCCTCCCAGACAGTTCCACCAACTAAGGACCGAGCATTTGAATACATGAGCTATGGGGCCCATTCTCCTTGAAAGCACTACAGGAAGAGTTGAGTTGGTAACTTACCATGTGTAACACTGGAAAAGCCATGCTAGACACAACCAAAGGGGATTGATTCATAACTCCGAAGTGCACTTATTTTTCTGAGGTTCCATTTTTCTCTGTTATACCCATTAAAATCATTTTTAAATGTTTGAATGATTCTGTTTAGTTTTTTTTATGTCTTTTTCTTCTTTGGAGACAAGATTTCTCTATGTAGCCCAGATTGACTTCAAACTTACAATCCTCCTGCCTCATCTTCACAAATGCTGGGAGTGCCACCACACACAGTACAGTTGGACTTATTTTTAAAGATGGTTCTCATGTAGCCCAGGCTGGCCTCAAGCTCCCTATGTGGTCAAGAATGATCTTCAGTTCCTGACCCTCTTGCCTTCACTTCCCAAGTGCTGGGATTACAGGCATGGACCACCACGCCCAGTTTATATGGTGCTGGAACTTGAACTCCAAGCTTCCTGCATGTGTGCCAGGCAAGCACTCTGCAGACCGAAGAGTGTCCCCAGAACTGGGTGGGCTTTTTCTTCAAAGAAGTGTAGCAACTATCTTCTTTAGGATGATCCATTAAATTGTGCAGGACTCACTTTTTTTTTACTTTCCTGAACTGTTATGTTTTTAATAAGTGCATTAATCTTTATTACTAGATATCCAGCCTAAAAACATTATTCATGTTTGTGTGTAACAGGACAGCTTGATTTGGCTGAAGTTAAGACGCATACACACTATTGTATAGAGGTGGGAGACATCTTCCTGAGCTGGAAGCTGAATACATGGCCCCTTGATTCTTGAGGAACATTCTGGAACATATAAACAGGTATTTAACTATGTCTCCTGATCTCATCTTTCAAATGGTGAAGGTCTCGAATCCTGCCCACTGGTGGGGGTTCAGGGTGGAGAGATGGGACTTAAGCTGGTCCCCACAGTCCAAAAGTACAGTAAGTAAAGAAGGGAGCTTGCCAGAGTGGGGCAGACACAGGTGCAGTGGGCGTCATAGCCCTTGGTCCACCCCTAGTCCCATTTCAAACTAGAATGTGGGTGTGTCCTGGGAAGTAGAGGTCTGTATAGTAAAAATGAACCTCTCTTTCCCTAGGAGTCCTCGCCATTTTGCTGTGTGACTCCCCAGAGCTTTGGGTGCTAGAGTGGATGCTGCCTCCCCGCTGACTAGAGAGAGGCGAAGTGACAGGAAACATTTGATGGGAAAAGCAGTTGTCCCAGGTGCCTCACAGTGACAAGAGTCAGCACCACACAGCCTACAGCTCTCAGAAACAGCATCGAACCCACTGCAGAGCCACAGGGCTGATAACTGCAGCCCACCCCCGTCCACCCTGTAGTATCCATCAACTTTGCTGAGGGTCTGAAGACACCCAGGAAGTGCCTGGTTCTTGATACTAAGTAAAAGGACAAAGCCACCCACAAGGCTTTGAGCTGCTTGGGGCGTGAGCCAGGCCAGGCCTAAGCACAAAAGCATATCCTGGGACGATGGCGGTGGCACTGTTGGAGGAGTGGTGTAAGATCATGAGTGTGGATGACCGGAAGTCATTGATGGTGATTGGCATACCCATGGACTGTGGTGAGCCTGAGATCCAGGCGGTTCTTCAGGAGGCACTGAAGTGTGTGGGCAACTACCAACTGCTAGGCAAGATATTCCAGAAGCAAGATAACACCAATGCTGTTTTACTAGAACTCCTGGAGGACACAGATATGTCTGTGGTCCCCAGTGAGGTTCAGGGAAAAGGGGGTGTCTGGAAAGTGATCTTTAAGACCGCTAATCAGGACACTGAGTTTCTCCAAAGACTGAACCTCTTTCTAGAAAAAGAAGGGCAGACGGTTGCAGGAATGTTCCGAGCCCTTAAGCAGGAGGGAGTGGCTCCAGCTACCGCGACCTGCACATCCTCTGAGTTACTGGTCCATTTGGTGGGGCAGGCAATGGCTCAAACCCCAAGGTCTCTGCTGCCTATGAGGTACTGTAAGTTGCGAGTATTCTCTGGGAGCACAGTACCTGCCCCAGAGGAGGAGTCCTTTGAGGTCTGGTTGGAACAGGCCACTGAGATAGCCAAAGAGTGGCCCATCCCTGAGGCAGAAAAGAAAAAGTGGATGACGGAGAGCCTCCGTGGCCCCGCCCTGGACCTCATGCACATCGTACAGGCGGACAACCCTTCTGCCAGTGTGGAAGAGTGTCTGGAGGCCTTTAAGCAGGTGTTTGGGAGCCTGGAGAGCCGTAGATCCTCGCAGGTAAGATACCTAAAGACCTATCAGCAAGACGGGGAGAAAATCTCAGCCTACGTGCTCCGACTGGAAACTCTGCTTCGAAGAGCTGTGGAAAAACGGGCTATTCCCCGAAACATTGCTGACCAGGTACGCCTGGAGCAGGTCATGGCTGGGGCCAACCTTAACAATGTTCTCTGGTGCCGGCTGCGGGAGATGAAGGATCAGGGCCCACTACCCACCTTTTTGGAGCTGATGAAGGTCATACGGGAGGAAGAAGAAGAAGAGGCCTACTTTGAACATGAGAGCAGGGAGGAGTCAGGGGAAAGAGAGGGTTACAGCCGCTGGGACAATGGAAGGAGCAACTGAGAGCTACCCCCACTCCTTCCACCTCTTGGTGGGCATAGGGATAGTGCTTGACAAGGCTGATCTTGTTACACTGGGTTTTTCTCTAATATACAGAATTGAAGACAAGCATTAGAACCAAGTCTTTTTTTTTTTTGTTTTGACAGGGTCTCACCTTATAGCCCAGGCTGGCCTAGAGTTTGCTCTCTCCCTGCATCAGGCCTCCCAAGTTGAGTTCTGGGATTAGAAGAATGTACCACCACTAGTGTCCCATCTCAATTTTTCTTTCTGAGAAAAAAAAAAAATGCCTGGACTCTAAAGTAGATTGGTTTGGTGGACTCTAAAGTAGATTGTTAGTAAATACAAGACCAAGTCCCTAAAATACCTAAAACTCCTGTACGTTAGTTTCCTTTAAGCCCACCAAGGGTCAGCCAGATAGCTGGGTTGGTAATGTTGCTTGCCAACGTCTTCAGAGGGGGTAATGATGTGAACAGGAAATAGAAATTGGCTGGCAGGAGCTGAAGTGATGGCTCAGTGGTTAAGTGCACTTGCTACTCTTACAGAGGAGTTCAGAACCTAGCACCCACATGGTGGTTCACAACCATCCATAACTCCAGTTTCAGAGGATCCAACACCTTCTTCTGGTCCCTTTGGGCACTGCACACATGTGGTATGCATACATACGTGCAGAGCACACACATAAAATAAAAATAAATAGATCTTTAGAAAAAAAGAAGGCAGTTTAGGAGCATTTCAAGAGTGGGTTCTCTGACTCACGAGTGCCACAAAGGAGCTCTGACTTCTCCTTGTCACCTTCATAGAAGTTACACTTTAGGGTGGGACTGGGACCTCAGCCAGACACTAATCCCTTTGTAAATAGCTTTAGAAGTAGATCTCTAGATTTTCATGATAAAAATGGCTTATATCTGTTCCCCAATTTTAGCCCATCTCCTAAATGATTTTAGGGTTACCTCTTCAGAGGAGAGAATTTTATAGTGGCCTTGATTGGGGCTTTACTGAGTCTCATTAAGAGAAAACCATTGCCTTCTGGTCAGAAAAATGGAATCTACCACTTGCCTAGGTGGAGACCTAACATTCCGAACTCACCAAAACATAAGAGTTAATCCAGTTGGGAATGTCCATCACCTGTCTGATGGATTGCCCATTAGGAAGGTGGATTCACCTAATACCTTTAACGAGATCACATACTCTTTCTCCCCGGGATCTCTGCTGTCTGTGTAGCCACTACAGAGCCACCACAAAATAAGGCATGGCTTCCTTTCTTCCTCTTCCGTGTCCCTCTGCAGGAAGGTTCGGTCCCCATGGTAGAAGGAGAGAACCAACTCCTGCAAGCTGTCATTACACACACACACACACACACACACACACACACACACACACACACACACACACGTAATGTTTTAAACCACATCAGAAAGACCAGTGTTGACTCATACCATAGAAAAATGAATTGACCTTGTTTTTAAAAAAAAAAATAAACAGCTTTTGCAATAAAGTTTGAAAGATGAGATGGAGTGGCTTGTCGGGACATTTCCTGTCTCAAATCAGCAAATTCTGTTAGACTCTGGAAACTTCCTCCAGCTGTCATCTATAGCTAAGCAGTCACAGGCCTTGTACTAGGGATCTGGGGAGCTGGGGGGCAGGCCCTCCTCTTCCGGATGTAGGACCATCATGCCTTTGGGTTTCTAATGTCACCTGCAGTGTGTCCCCTTCCACACACATCTTCCTTCTACTTCGTGTAGATGGTTCCAGAAGGAGCTGCAATGTCAGTCTCTCGACCCGTGGATGGTTCACCTGGTCTGTTACCAAGAGGTACACAGCCATCGAGAGACGTCTTTGAGAAAAAGACGGACGTTTAGAGACATGCACAGAAGTGGACATGCACGGAGTGGTGTGACTGTCACTCTGGTCTGTTTAACCACCAAGACTTTAACTGGCCGCAGTGAGCAAAGCAGAGCAAAGGACCTCACAACCTGCTGAGGGCTTCAACATGCAATGTGTTTCACATAAGCCCCACTTCATTTGTGTGGCAAGCTACTCTTTGTAGCGTGGTGTATGCGTTTACGGGGTGTGTGTCACTGGTGTGGGGTGCTGTGTTACTCTTTATAAAGAGAAAGAAGCAAAGGTCAAATGAGTTCAATGGTCTCAACAACAAAATGCTCAGAAGTGATACCTGGACAGAAGCCCGGAAGGGACTTTGGGAACCCACCCTCCCCTAGCTGTGTGTCACTCAAACGTGTTTTTCTTAGTTCAGTAGAAGACTGATGTTAAGCAAATTGTATTTTAAACTCCTTAAATCTCAAACACACAGCAGGTGGTCTAAAGTGTCCTGATGACCAAGTCTCAGCATGATCAGTGTCCACCACGCTTGCTTTTGTTTCTAGACTGACCCATTTGCAGCAAAACCAAGTTCCCCTGCTGGCATTGGTGTACCTATTTCAAGCTTTCTGTAATTGTACGTAGACTTGAAAACTGTAGTGTCCTGTGTGTGTGCCCCAGGTTCGAGTGCACTAGAACACCATGAACAACCAACACTTACATGCCAGGCAGAGCTCTGGCCCAGTTCATGTACAGCCTTGTGGTAGGTCCTTGTGTGCTGTAAGCAAGTGGCTTAGCTTCTCTTAACATCAGTTTCCTCATCTGAAAATGGACTGCCATTAGGATCAAAGGGCACAGTGCCCTTTAAGCACTTCAAGTAACGTTTTGGAAGTTAGAAACCCCTCGACACACTGAGGGTCTTGGTATTTTCGTGGTAGTTGTTGTCAACTCAGTGCATGCTCTCCTGACTGTTCTGGTTGTGTGGAAACAAGTAAAGATGTAACAGGCTGCCAGCCGTGATGCTCCCACCGGGAAGCATTTCAGCTCTTTTGCACTGGCTGTCTTCCACATCCGTGGTAAGTATTCCAGAAGTGGCTGGTGACCTAGCTGACTTGATTTTGAAGTGATAACATGCTCTTCTAGATTGTGAGTTGGTTTAATTGAAGAATAAGAAGTTGCAAGAGAAGTGTTTTTTAAAAGTCATCATCTGCGATGACTTATCTTTCTGAAATGCATTTTGTCCACGCCGCCTAACCACAGTGATTGTCATTATTGACCATTATATCCTGACTTCATGTGGCTTTGTGTTCTTGAGAATGGCTTCACCATTGTCACTTATCAACAGGCTGAAAAATTAAATGTTACCCCTGTGAAGTTATGAAATAAATCAGAGTTAGTGAAATCCTGAGTTTTTTTTTTTCCTACTTCCTACATAATACGTCTGAGTGAATGTTTGAAGGTGTTTCATTACTAAAAACAAAACAAAATCAAACTAAAGGGACTGGAGAGATGGCTCAATGGTTAAGAGCTTTGCTGATCCAGAGGACCTGAGTTGGTTCCCAGCACCCACACCTGGTGGCTCATAGGTACCTGTAACTCCAGCTCCAGGGGATCTAACACCCTCTTTGGCCTCTGAGGGTACCAACACACACATGGTATTCACACACACATATAAAAGTAATAAAAAAAATATTCAAGAAAAAAAAAGTTAAACTAAAGTCAAAGGCCTTGAACTTTTCTAGTAACTACTTGAGTGGTGTCTCCAGGGGCAAAGTAAAAGCCCAGATCGGTTCTCCAGCCTTTGTTGTGCCAAGGGTAAGAGGACCTAAGGGCAGACTCTGCATTCAGGGCTGAAGTCAGCTCTCCTGTGTAGATCTGTACAGAGGGATTGCCTCTTGCCTTTGGAGGCCTTGAAGCTGTGTCACCTCTCTGGAGTGCATTGGGAGAGCATTCCACATTGTGCTAGACACACTGTGATCAAACCACTAGGAGCGAGCGCTCCAAGGGATGCCCTGCTCCACATCTCCATCATGTGAGCAAAACCCTTCCAGGAAGGGCTCTCATCTCATGTCCCATCTCCACTCCTAACCCTCAAGGATGGAAAAAATCCAAGATCCCTGAACCAATGCTGAAGTTCACTTTCCTTTTCAGTGTCCCCGGTGGAAACTGCAGGCCACGCCATCAGCTTCCTGCAGGTTTCAGGACATTGATGCCATCTGATGTCCACAGCTGCATCAGCCACTCAGGCTTGTGCATCCTGCTAGCTTCTGCTTCCCAAACTAAATGCAAGGTTGTCATCAGTTTTACCAAATGTCCATGATGTTCAGCAGATCTTCCGGACATCCCATGGTTTGCTACACAAATGGCCAAGACCAGCAGAGTCTTGGGTTGTGGAATATTCCTTTACACTGTGTGAAGATGCATCACTGTGATTGGTTTAATAAAAGGCTAAGCAGCCTATAGCTAGGCAGGAGGTATAGGCAGGACCTCTGGACAGAAAGAGCTCTGGGAAGAAGCAGGGAATCGCTAGAGGACACAGAGAGAAAACAGGAGATGCAAGATGGAAGAGAGGTAAAAAGCCATGAAGCAAAATGTAGATTAATATAAATGGGTTAATTTTCGTTATAAAACTTAATGGGACAAGCCTAAGCTATAGGCCGAGCTTTCATAATAATAAGTCTCCATAATAGTAAGTTGTTTTTTTTTTTGTTTTTGTTTTTGTTTTTTTTTGTGAGCTGGCAGCCCAAAGAAAAATCGTGCTACAGTCTTGATTGAATGACTGTCATCTGTAAACTGAAGTTTTTCAGTCCCTCCCGGTCTCACCTGGGCAGCAGCCATTTTTATAAAATAATCACTCAGAGGCTTAATACTAATTACAAATTGTTTGGTCTATTGCTCAGGCTTATTGATAGCTAGCAATTACATCTTAAATTAGCCCATTTATATTCATCTATGTATTGCCACATGTCTTGTGGCTTTATCTGTGTTCTATTACATCTTGCTCTCTTCCCCACCCCCACCCTTGTGGCTCACAGTATCTCCTCTGACCCCGCCTTTCTTCTCCCTCTATCTCTCTTGGATTTCCCACCTGGCTGTCTCCTATCTTGCCATATGTCAAAGCAGCTTCTTTATTAACCAATGGTAGCAACATAGATTCACAATGCACAGAAAGATCGCCCCACAGTAGCCACCCACACCCTTCACTGAACCCTAGTCTTGCTCCCAGGGTTCTGCAGCCCTTCCAAACTCCTCAGTACAAAGCTGCTCTGTCCCCTCCACCCCAAGGAAGACTGGGAGGTGGTAGTAGCATTCCTGCAGGCTCTACATCACCTAGGCTCTACTCAGGAAGATATTCATTTCTTTCTGGTGTGTGTTCATGCCTCTGACCCATCACACATTGTCCACTTAGACCTGATCCAGATGGGTGTTATCCAAAGCAGAGGGGAAAAAAAAGCAAAAAGAAAATAATAATGATTGCAATCTGTGTCCGAGACAGTCCTGTAAGCCTGGACAAAGCAGGAAGATCAGAACTCACTGATGAGAAGGGACAGAGCCTGAAGCAGAGTGAAGAAAGAGGATCCAACACAAACAGGTATTGTCAAATGGGCTCCACCAGCAGTCTTTGGTGCTCTAAACACCTAGAACCAGGGCCTAGAGAGATGGTTAAAGGCACTTGCCAACAAGCCTGATGACCTGAGTTCAATCCCCAGAATGCACAGGGTGGCAGGAAAACCCTGCCCCTGCAAGTTGTCCTCTGACCTCCACATGTGTAACACGGCAGGCACACGCATGTGAGCATGTGCGCGCGCACACACACACACACACACACACACACACACACACACACACACACAGAGCGAGCGAGCACTAAGGCCAAGGCAGACACCTCACTTGTCAACCTAGCCTTCCCAAGGGATGGAAGCAGGAAGTTGCCCTGGACCAGACCTCCACGACATTGCTCCTCTCTGTGCCCATGTGCTCCTTGACATCCCAGATGGACATCCTCATAAAGATCAGTGAAACTCCAGGAGCACAAACCCAAATCAATGTGCCTGTCAGGAAAGGTGTAGGGTTTCCCTCTTGCTTTCCAGATACCAGCTGGGACTGCCCATTAGTTGTCAGGGTTTTTGTTTTTTTTTCAGCACCAGCTGAGGCTTTCTCAGCCACCCCACCTCTGCTTACCAAGGGGGAGGGGTGGCAGTGGCTAAGAATTGTGCAGTGGGCCATGCTGGGAGCCACTGGGAAAGGCTCCACAGAAAGGGAAGATGTTCCCCCACTCTGTCCTGCCCAGGCCTGTCCCTCCTCCACACAGTCTGCCCTGTGCTGGTCTCTCCCAGTCTCCAGAGGTCTTTCCCAACAAACTTAATTACCAAAATAAAAGCTTTCCTGAGCAGATAGTTGTCACAGAAGTCGATTTTATATTGTTATTTGAGCAAAAGACAATATAAACCAGATTGATGGACCATGGAGTCTGGGCCTGTCCACAAGTCCTTTATACTTCAAAGTTATTGATGGCATGATCTAAAATGTATTCCAGGGGCTGGGGACATGGTTCAGCAGTTAGGAAAACTGGCCAGACTTACAGAGGACTCAGGTTTAGTTCCCAGCACCCACGTGGTGGCTCACAACCATCTGTAACGTTGATTCCAGGGGGTCTGATGCCATCTTCTGGCCTTGGAAGTCACTGCACACACCTGGTACTCATACAAACATGCAGTCAAATACCCATATGCATAAAAGAAGAACAAATAAATGTTCCAAAAGAAAAGAAAATGTATTCCATTGGACATATTTTGGCTCAATTTAGACATTTCTGTTCCAGGAGGAAGGTTGGCACAGCTGCTTTTTTGACATCAGGACAGGAGTGGGTAGGTTGTATGTACCTAGGCTGGGCATCTTGGGGTGGAAAAAGCACCCAGGGCCAGGGCCATTGAGATGTCTCAGTGGATAAAGTGACTACCTTACACCCCTGACAAGCTGAGCTCGGTCCCTAGATCTCACGATGGAGAGAACTGACTCCACAAAGTTGTCCTCTGAACCCCATACATGCCCTGTGACCTGAGTGCCCCTACACACATCGTGCACACACAACCATAACAAATCCAAAAAATTAAAAAGAAGAGAGGCAGGGACCACATCGACCACCTACCCAACACATAGAGCACCCCTGGCACTTGTTATTGACATCAGAAACAAAAAGACAGATTTAGAAATAGATGAGAATAAAATGTAAAGATGGGATTGTGAGGTGGTTCAGCAAGGAAGGGTGCTTGCCAACAAGCCGGACTACCTGAGTCCAACGCCCAGAACACACGTGGCAGAGGGAGAGAGCTTACTTCTCCTGCAAGCTGTCCTCTGATGCCCTCACATGCATGCTGTGGCACTCACCCATCCACTCACATACACAAATAAAGAAGCCTGGAAGCAGCTATAAGGAAATGATATTTGCATAGAGGAATGATGAGAGAAACAGCTGCTGATATGACATGAGGAAATATGCAGGCAAAAGACAATGATGCTATTGTGCACTGGATAAGGAGGACTATCAGCTCAGCGGGATTCAGTACAAACTGCCCTCGGTGCCATCTGAAGCTGGGAGCCACATGGAGGTGCTTGCCAGGGGAGGGACCTGGGCGCTGAGAAGACGCCTGCCTGAAGAATGGGTTTCTTTAACGGCAATCGAACCATTCAGGATTTCTAATTTCCTCTGGGGTCAATTTTAATCATTCAGATTTTCTGTTTTTACAGGTTTTCAACATGAAAAGACACAAATTTGTTGATCTCCCTTTCTTGTTTTAAATTATTAATACTTTGTGGTTATGGCTTCATTTCCATTCTGAATCAATCTCTCTGTCTATCACTTATCTATGTATCACTTATCTATCTATCTATTATCTACCAATCTGTCTGTCGGTCTGTCTATGTGTGTTCATAATTTTCCATAAGTTCAGCTATTTTGTTGATATTTTGCGGAGAATCAGCTCTTACTGTCTTACCATCTCCATCTTTATTGAATTAACTTCCACCCTTAGCTTTATTCTGTCTTTCCTCTCATCTAAGATTATTCCTTGTCTTTTTATTTTTTTCTAACGCTGGGTATAAGACCTAGGGTTTCACATCACTGAGCTATCTCCCAGCCCTGGTCTTTGTTATCTGTCTTTCACAAATATATAGAAGCATAGAATTGTATGTCCAAGTATCAGTTTTTATATCTCACTTTTTTTTTGGCAATACTAGTGATTAAACCTAGGAAAACACACATGCTAGGCAAGCACTGTATCACTGAGCTACATCGCCAGCTTCTCTATTGTATATATGTGTTTGTAAATATATATGTATACATTATATATACATATATACTTGTATGTATTTTTAAGTTCTTGTTTTTATTTGTGTGTGTCTATATGGACAGGCATATGCACATGAGTGCAGTGCCTGCAGAGACCAAAAGAGGGCATCAGAGACCCTGAAGCTGGAGCTACAGGTGGTTGTGAACCACTCAGTGTGGGTGCTGGGAACTGAAGTTGAGTCCTCTGCAAGAGATGCAAACCCTCTTGACTGCTAAGCCATCTCTCCAGCCCATTAAATGTTTTATAGCCTTTTTTATTCAAGAATTCGGTCAATGGAGGGACAGAATAGCATCACCATCTTTTCATTTTAAGACTTTTTTTTTGGGGGGGGGGTTTCTCTGTGTAGTTTTGGTGCCTGTTCTGGATCTCGCTCTGTAGACCAGGCTGGCCTTGAACTCACAGATATCCGCCTGCCTCTGCCTCCCGAGTGCTGGGATTAAAGGCGTGGGCCACCACCGCCTGGCATTTTTTAAAGATATTTTTAGGTAATTGAAATGTAATTAATGGATGCATTTATTTGTTTGAGACAGGATCTGGCAAGTGGGAATATTTTTAATGTTTTGGTGCTTCATTTTTATAAATACCTTATTTGCTTTGGAAAATCATCTCTGTCTTCCACACACTTTCTTTTTATCCTGTCTCAGCCTTCCAAGTGCTGGGATTACTGACAGGCACCAACATCCCTGTACTGTGATTGATGTTCCCTCTGGTCAGTAATCCGGAGTAATTGGGGAGGGCACTTGACTTAATTGCCCAGTCTTGTTGCTTATTATTTAATATCTTCAAATTGTTATTTAAAATACTTTTAATATACTCACCCTGTGATGGTTGAAAGAAAATGGCCCCCAAAGGGAGTGGCACTATTAGGAGATGTGGCTTTGTTGGAGGAAGTGTGTCTCTTTGTGGAGGTGGGCTTTGCAGGTTCATATACGCTCAAGCCATGCCCAGTGAGACAGACACTTTCTGTTGCCTTCTGATCAAGATGTAGCCAGCATCATGTCTGCCTGCCTGCCACCATGCTCCCCACCATGATGATAATGGACTGAACCTCTGAAACTGTAAGCAAGCCACCCCAATTAAATATTTTCCTTTATAGAAGTTGTCATGGTCATGGTGTCTCTTCACAGCGAGAGAAACCCTAACTAAGACACAGCCATATGTGTGTCTGCAAACCCAATCCAACATACTCCATCTAAGCTGGAAATGAAGTCTTCTGGCTTCAACTTTTTTTTTCCCCAGAGACTGGAAAATGAGAGCTAATGTGCTTCATATTTATTCTTACGTTTTTCTAGTTCTCTCAGCCAGGAAACTCTTTCAATAACGTTTCACAGACTGTGACAAGGAATGATCATAGCCTGCTTGTGCGGAACACGTGTTGACGTTCTGTGCGTTGTGGAAGGCTATTTTCCTTAAATAGAGAGTTATAGGTTGACTTTTGGAAAGTTCTGCATGTGAGCTGGCGAGATGGCTCAGCAAGTGAGGGTGATTGCTGCCAAGTCTGGTGACCAGAGTTCGTCCCCAGAATGCACATGACAGAAGCGCAGATCCGGTTCCTGCAAGGGGTCTTCTGACCTCCACACGCATGCTAAGGCAAACACGTGCCTCTTCCAGCAAAATAAATAAATAAATAAAATTAAAAGTGTTAAAATTCTGGACATCGGAGCTGGAGAGATGGCTCAGTGGTTAAGAGCACTGACCACTCTTCCAGAGGACCTGGGTTCAATTCCCAGCACCCACATGGTAGCTCACACCTGTCTGTAACTCCAGTTCCAGGGAACCCAGCAGCCATGGCAAAACACCAATGCACATAAAATAAAAATAAATTAATTAAAAAAATTCTGGACATCAAAGATTGCTTTATCCTGTTGCTTGTACTACTTCTGAGAAATATTTGTGGTTCTAAATTTTGTCCTTTGTACACCATGTGTCTTTGTCTAGTTGAAATTTTTTTTTTAGAATTTCTTTTTCTAACTTGTTTTCAACACATTAGAGATGCGTTGACGTGATTTTTAAAATCCTGCTTGGTGTTCACTGGCTTCTTGGATATCAAGATTATAGTTTTCATCAAATCTGGAAAATGTTTTCTTCTTCAAATAACTGCCAGGTGCCACGGCCTTTGGGAGACTCCAATCATGCATATTTCCTGCAGCTTGCTGCTCTTCTAATATTCCCTCAGGGCAATGTTCTTTCCTTTTCTTCATGTGTTGCCTTGGGGAGCTGTATTGCTGGGTCTTCAACCTCGTTGACTGTGGTGTTGGTATTGTTATGCTGTCAAACCTAATCTGAAGTTAAGCTTCTCAGTGAATTTTTTGGTCCAGATATTTTGGTTCAGTTCCAACATCCCTTTTGGTACCTCCTTGTGCTCCCATTTATCATCTCATTATCTCCACATTTTCCTCTGAGTTCTAGAACATACTCTGATAACCTTTTAAAGTCTCTCCCTGCTAATCCAGTTGTCTCTCTAAAGTATGGCTCTATTTTCCAGCTCTACTGCATGTCCCACCATGTTCTTATATGAGATATGGGATGGGCTGACTTGGTGATGTGTTACATGTACGGACTGTGGCCCTAGAGTTCCTTTTCTATGTTGTCCCTGCAATCTCAGGGTCAAACCCAGGACCTCAGGCATGCTCAGGCAATTGCTGTACCACTGAGCTCCACCATAGCCTAGAATTCCCTTTCTAGTAGGTTTCTCTCCGAGAGTTAGCTACAGGAGGGAGGTAGAAGCCATTCTGCATTCTTCCAAATACCGAACAAATGCAAGTCGATGTGCTGATTTGGAGAGCTTTTTCAGTGTAATTCAAGTCCATATTTCATTGTTCTCAGTTAAGTTCATTTTAGTTTGATTGTTTTTGCAGTGCTGGGATCAAATCCAGAACCTCACACATGTCAGTTTTCATTTCAAGTTACTGAAATGAAGTTTATTTAAAGTATGCCTGACTTAATCAGCTGGCAGTCTTTCCAAAGATTTTACTTTTTTACTTTTAATGATGTGTAGATGAGTATTTGCACATGAGTGCAATGACCTCAGGGGCCAGAAGAGGGCAGCCGATCTCTGGAGCTGGAGTGATAGGTTGTTGTGAGGTGCCCAATATGGGCACTAGGAACTGAACTGGGGGCCTTCAGAAGAGCAGTACACACCCTTAACTGTTTGGCTTACTATCCAGCCCCAGTTGAAAGTCTTTAAAAGAGGATCTGGGCACTTGGGAGGTAGGGACATCTGTGAGTTCAGGGTCAGCCAGGGATACACAGTGAGACCCTGTCTCAAAAAAAAAAACCAAAGAAACCAAAAGAGAGAGAGAGAGAGAGAGAGAGAGAGAGAGAGAGAGAGAGAGAGAGAGAGAGAGAAAGGGAGGGAGGGAGGGAGGGAGGGAGGGAGGGAGGGAGGGAGGGAAGAAAAGAAGGGAAAGGAAAAGTAAAAGAGAACTCAGACCTTTCCAGAGCTCAGACTCCAAAGGGCAGACACATCTGAAATTCCTTCTCACTTCTCTTTGTGCAGCACACTCATGACCTATTCATGACTATTTGCCCTACAGACTTCAAGTTTAATGAACTTTTCAAATTTACATAAGCCAATTCTCACTTTATATGTACTTCTATGTTTGAACCCTAACTGGCCTGGAAGTGACACTGGTTGTTGTAAATGTTAGGTTACTGAGTGTCTGGATTTTGGTTTTCTTCTTCTTCTTTTTTTTTTTAAAGATTTATTTATTATGTATACAGTATTCTGGCATGTACAGATCTCATTGTAGATGGGGGTAAGCCATCATGTGGTTGCTGGGAATTGAACTAGGGACCTCTGGAAGAACAGCCAGTGCTCTTAACCATCTCTCCAGCCCTCTTGTTTTCTTCCTTTAAAGAGTGTTTAAGTTGGTTCTAGCAGGCAGTTAAATTATTGGGGAAGCTGGGCGGCGGTGACACATGCCTTTAATCCCAGCACTCGGGAGGCACAGCCAGGCAGATCTCTGTGAGTTCAAGGCCAGCCTGGTCTACAGAGCGAGATCCAGGACAGTACCAAAACTACAGGGAGAAACCTTGTCTCAAAAAACCCAAAAAAAATTATTGATGAAACAGTTTCAACCTTTTGAGGTTTGGGGTTTTCGTTTGTTTGGTTTTGGTTTTTCAAGGCAGGGCTTCTTTGTATAGCCTTGGCTGTCCTGGAACTTGCTCTGTAGACCAGGCTGGCCTTGAACTTGCAGAGATCAGCCTGCCTCTGCCTTGAGTGCTGGGATTAAAGGCATGAGCTACACAGTGAATTCAAGGTCAGCCTGGGATACACGAGACCTTGTCTCTAAATAAATAGATAAGCACATTAAAAGCTGATGGTAAGAAGTGTTGAAAAGGAAGGAGCAGAGCGTGTGAAAGGGAGGTCTGTGGTTCTGAGCACATGTCGTCTTTGGCAGGAAGACCTCCTTTTCCCTGCACCAGAAGGAACAAAGAGGAATTGAGTGCTCTACGCAGATTGACAGCAGACTTTGAGCTGATGGATGGTCAGTGTTAATAAGGTCCGAAGGCAGCTCACATCCACTCCAACCCCCAGTACAAAACTGAAGGGATTTCAGCCACAGGGTTTGTCTGAAGTCACGGCCACGCTGCTTGGCACAGGCTGCACTTCTGTTCCGTCCCTCCAGGTTTTCTTCCTAACTCGAAGCCTGTTCCAGGAGGCCTTGTCTGCTCTCTTCTGTCACCTACTGCTTCTGGGCTCAAAAGAGGGAAGGCAGGCTTGGTTGGCTCAAAGATGGTGGACAATATGGGAGAGAATGGACTGGAGTAGAGCTCAGTGGCTTCTTCGTGAGAACACACAACATTGCGGAGAGTACAGCCCGATCTGAGCCTGAGCTGAGTGCCAAAGCTACGCATTTCCTTGCAAGCACATTAGAGACGAGCAGTGAAGGGTTATATCTCAGAGTGCTGCCGAGGAAGGGACCAGATTGTGGAAGGCTTTGAGTGCCAGAAATAGGAATTAAGAATGGTTTCTGCTCTCATGTATTCATTAATTCATTTCTAAAAATGTGCCGAATGCTGATAATATGTAGACTCTGAGCTCAAAACTCAGACGTTGGGGCCCGCAGGAATTTCTAGTCAAGAGAATGAAGGGTTGGAAGGGGCAAATACTTGCACATGAGCTGGGTGATGTGTCGTCCTCTGAAACACAATAAATAAACTCACCTTTAGTTTCTGTCCACAAGGGAATGTGCCTAAATGAGAGGTGGGTGCGAGCACTTTTCTCCTAGCATGGGTTCACACACACCAGCCTATGTGTTCATTTGCTGACAGGTGGAGTAGAAAACCCCCATGCAGAATTGTGGAGAGCCTGGTTCCCATCTCAGCTTTACCTCTCTGGGCCTTGGGCAAGTCACCCAACCTTGTTAAGCTTTTGTCTCCTTCTCAGGAACAAAAGACCAGCTAGCTTCTCTTTGAATGGAGAAGTCCCCCGAACCTTGGTTGAAATACATTGATTTAGTCAGAAATATTTATTCAGCCTCTGGCTAGTGGCTGAGACACAAAGAAAACCAAGATGGCTCCCAGCCTCAGGGGACCCCATCATGGGATAATGTTAACAACATGGTGCAGGTAGCGGGCAGGAGTTCAAGTACATGGTCCCAGGTCACTAAGAGGCATCATGCGGTTGTAATCGGCGGCTGGCTGGGTGTCTGCCAGTGGCTTCATTGAATACTACGAGCATCCTGTGAGTCAAGACCTTTGGGTATACCAAGCCACAGAACATCACCCATCAGAAGGCAAAATCCCTGGGTTTTCCCGGTGCCTGGTGAAGACCGTCCATTCCTTTGAAGAACTCAAATTAGAATGACCACAGACGACACAGTCCCAAGCACTGACAAATGGAGACTGTAGCTCCTAGGAAAGTTGTATTGATTCGTTTGGACAGATGTAACGAAATGCTGCAGCAGAGGGGCTTCCACATCAGACATTTATTTCCCACAATTCCGGAGGCTGGAAGCCCAAGATGTCAGCAGGGCTGGCCTCTGCTCTCTCCTCACCTTGTACTACTGCAGACTAAATGTTTGAGTCTGTCCATAGACTCCCATGTTGAAATTCTAAAGGTCAGTACGATGGCACACGCCTGTAATCTCAACACTGGGAGATGGAGGAAGAAGGCTCAGGAATTCAAGACGAGCCTAGGGTATCTAGCAAGTTAAAGGCTAGCCTAGCCTACTTGAGAGCATATCTCAAAAGAAGAGGTGGAGGAGGGAGAGGAGGAGGAAGGAACTCATTCATTCATTCATTCAACCTTCAGTATGATGGCATTTGTTTGAATTTGGGGCCCTTGGGAGATGACAAAGTCATGAAGGTAAAGCCATCACGAACTGGATTAGTGTCCTTTATAAAAGAAGCCCCAGAGAGCACCGTGGCCCTTCTGCCATCTGGGGACACAGTGGGGAGACGCCATCTGTGAACCAAAAAGTGCATCTTCACTGAGCCCTGAATCAGCCAGCACCTTGACCTTGGACTTTGCAGCCTGTACAAGTTTGAGAAATGAATGTCTGTGGTTTGTGACTATCTTGTTTATGACTACCTAACTCAAAACAAAATGAAACAAAAACATTTTTAGACAGTGTCTCATGCAGCCCACGCTAGCTTCAAACTTGCTATATAGCCTAGGATGACCTTGAACCCCTGATCCTCCTGCCTGTATCTTCCAAGTGCTGAGATTACTGACACGCACTCCCACACCTGCTTCGGGCACGCTAGATGAGCACTCTACCGTCTGAGCCGCAAGCCTGCCTCAAACACTTTGTCACACCATCTCTACAACTGTCTTCCTGTGTCCTCACTTGGTGTCCTCTGTGGACACATATCCCCAGTGTCTCTGTATGTTCTGATCACTTCTTCTGAGGTCCCCAGTCACACTAGACTAGGGCTCACCCCAACCGTCTGTGTACCTTAATCACCTCTCCAAACTCACCATCTCTATACACAGTCATATGCAGTTGTACTCTGTGGCCAGGGTTTGAACACAGGAATTTGGTGTTAACTCTGTTCAGTCCACAGCAGAATTAAGGCTTGGTCTTCTACTGCTTGACACCATGGGGGACCAAGATGAGGGGCAAAGTCAGCTCCCCTCTGAAGAAAAGACCCTCGCCAGTGTGCCGAGGCTCACAAGCAACAGGAAGAGGGACAGCTTCCAGGAAGCCTGCAGCTTCCAGGACACTGTTGCTCAGAATGTGCGAAGATGGCTCTTTTCCAAAATTAGAGTGTGCCACACTTCCACGTTGCTCTAAATAGAGCCTGTTAATGCTGCTGTCAGCTTTCTGGAGACTTCACTTTTGGCATACTTTAACCCATGGCTGAGCATCAGCATAGCTCCGAGGACAGTAGCCTGCATGAACTCTCTCTCTCTCTCTAGGCCAGTCAGAATCCCCCCGCCCCCACCCCCGCCACTGGCTTTGCTGGCGGAATATTCTTTCCTTGTCTCATTTTCAACGCTGGCCATTTACTCTCAAGAAGAGCAAGGTGGGGGGCTGGCAGGGCGAACAAGAAATTATTTCAAAGAAAGCCCGTTGCCATAGGAACCAGTTGTCAAATGCTTTTCTGTGCGGGAGGTGTCGAGAGTGGGACTGCAGGATTTGCTAAACGTTGCTTTGTCTTCAGTTTGTGACATGAGCAGTGACTGGTGATGGGGGAGGGGAGGCCAGCTCTCATCTGCGGGAAGTTCACCCTGAGAGTGAGCGGGCAGCTTCCAAGGGCTGCGCACTCAGGGGCTTGTGGGAGACACAGGGCACGCAGGATGAAAGGGCCGAGAGAAATCCCTTAGTCAACTCAGACACTGCTCCCAAGGCCCGCCTCCATTCTCAGCCCCACACTAGGCTGTTGCTATGCTCAAGTCAGCCGAGGTCTGCAGCTTTGGAGGGCCAGCAAGCTGACTGGGGGAGTGGGGCTAATACTCGGGAGATGAGAGACCACAGAAGCCAGCGTGCAGTGTTGGCTGTGCCCCATACAGAGGTTCTCTTTGGTGTGTGCGTGTATTCTAAATGGACGGACTCTGAGACCGTAGACGTTCATCAGGGAGGGCCTAGCACTTTACCGGGGACCAGGTTAGGATGGCAGATGTAGGGACTCATCCTTCCCATATCCCTTTGAGAAAGGACTGGTCCAGGGTTGGTAATAAAAATATAAGGGTAATATACTGGTAATAAAAATACAAAGAATGAAAAAAAGAAAAGGAAAACTGACCTGCTTTTGAATGGGGAAAGGGTGAGAGCAGACATTCCTTAAACAACAGGCAATGGTGAACCGACAGATAGTGTTCGGTGTCATCCATCATCGGGGAAACGAAGGGACCGGAGAGACGGCTCCACAGTTAAGAGCACACACTGCTCTTCCAGAGGACCCTTGTCCACTTCCCAGCACCCATGCTGGGCACCTCACAACCGCCGGTAACTCCAGCCCCAAGGGATCTGATGGCCTCTCCAAACTCCAAAAGCTCCTGCACTCACATGGGCACACAGTTAAAAATAAAAATAAATCTAAAAGAAACCACAATGAACCACTGCCTTACAGCTGTTAGGATAGCTATTGTCCAAAGGATAATGAGGATAAGAATGTGGAGGAAACGCATGGCCTGTTCTAACAGAACATTGTGGGTGGGAATGTCAATGTCTATGGCCATCATGGTAAACAGACTGGAGGGGCCTCAAAACATTAACAACAGAACCACCGTGCTGGGGACCTGGCTCACTGGCTGAGTACTTGCCCAGCATGCATAAGGTCTGGGTTCTACCCCTAATATCAAAATAAATAAGCACACAATCCTTCCAGCAGCCCCACTACTGAGTAATACTCAAAGGAAAGTGGTATGCCAAACAGGTCATACTGTTGTCCATGTTTACTGCACTGTTCTCCACACAGTCATGACATGGAAAGTGTCTAATTCAGTTAAGTGGGGTTGGAAGACCCACTCTAAACACAGGCTACACTGTGGCATGGGCTGGGGCCCCCCAATTAACAAAGAGGAGAAAGCGGGCTGAACAGTCATCTGTCTGCTTCCTCTGTGGAAACAATGTGACCAGCTGCTTCAGCCCCCACTGCCACGATGTCCCCTCCATGATGGACTATGTCCCCTCAAACTCTGTCCCAGTAAGAAAAGTAAGTCATGCACTAGCCCCACATCCTTTATGAACTGCTTCCGTGGAGCACGGGCCACCCTCCCCGGCCTTAGGATCCTAAGGGTCAAACATCAACATGCTCTCTAAATAGTTTCCCAGCATTAGAAACTATTCCATCCCATACCCACAGCCTCGCCCTCTCCCGCTTCAACCTCCACATCCTTACAGCCATGCTTTAGGCTGGCTATCCTGGGCTGACCGCATCGAACAACAGGGCAGACATAACGTGCCCACGTGTGTCCTCTGTGGACCCGGGTGTGGTAAAGTACCTAGCACAGAATAGGTGTGCCTCAGGAACAGAGCACTGTGTGAGTGAGCTGAGGACCAAACCGTTCAAGCTCCAGCATGAACAGTGCTGCAGCACCTGCAGAGATGGCATGTCAGAGAGAAGCAAGAGACCCCCAAATACCCAGAGAAACCTCAGCAGCCCCTCACCAGAATGCTCTCCTCAGATCCTTTGTACTTCCAAGCCAGCTTGATGGATATGGTCTACATACACACACACATACACACACACACACACACACACACACACACACACACACACACACACACACACAGAGGGAGAGAGAGAGAGAGAGAGAGAGAGAGAGAGAGAGAGAGAGAGAGCTCATTAAATAAACATGAAGTTTTGTCCTGCATAGTAAAAGCTTCATGGGCCCAATTTTTCGTTTCAGCTGATTTTTGCGTGGTTGAGGGGTGCTTAGAGATAGCATTAGAGCAGGCAGGAGGCAGAAGGAAGGAGGTTCTGAACTTCTCAGCAACATCCAACACCATTGTTTATCCAAGGCCACCAAAAGCTGGGAATGTAGCATCCTTCTTCTGAAATGTTCCCATGGAAACCATGTGTGTGCTACGCATACAGAAGGGCAGCTTCTAGCACCATCCGCCTGCCATGGCTCCTGAGACAATGTGGTACCCAAAGTCAGAGCCTGCAAATAAGGAAAGGGCAGGGACACAAAACAGCTGCTGCCTCACAGCCAGAAAATAACCCCTTCCTTCTCCCCGCACTCCATGAGCCTGCCACACCCCTTCCTGGGAAATGTGCCAGCCCCACTGTGACCCCGAGCAGAGACTTCCCTGGCCTCAGTGATGGCTGAGATAGACATCTACCTCGGAAGGTTACAAAGTTAATTTCACCCTGTCACGTCACAGGAGGAAATTAGACAGGGCTGAAGGCCCGGAAGGGATCTTCCACAGGAGTGACATTTTTGATGCATTTTGCTGTGTGGACACATGGTAAACAGGCTTGGATCGGGCGGAACACCTGCTGCTGCTGCTGCTTTCTTGGCCGGGGAGCCAATGGCCATCACTGCTGTTGCCCACCTATTGTCTACAGGTAGATTTGAAGGCAGGAGGCGGCACAGTCGCCAGCTGTGCTTCCACAGCTGGCCCTGTACCCACTCCTGCAGCACCTACCTGTCAGGGATGCAGTACCTCTCTGCGCCTGTTTCCCTATCTAATGGATGAAGGTGATAAAATCTGCTGCATAAGGTTCTTTCCATTTGAAGAAGAGATGATATATGGACAGTTTCTAGCAAGGGGCGAGAATAAATGCCCAGCCAGTCACAGGCTTTCTTCCTCTCCATTCACTGACTTCCAGCCAGTAGGGAGGCCTGATCGTTTTTCACTCTGAAGTGTCTCTCGTTGTACTCTTCCTCCCCACCCCATCTCTGCCTCTGCAGAAGGAACATGCTTAGGGACACATCAGAATCTCCTGGTAGGAGACAGGGGCGAAGGTTAAGTATCCCACTTTACTGGGGCCACATGGCCTCCTGTCTTCTGTTCCTTAGCCTGTCTCCTGCGGCATGTTGGCTTGTTATGCCTCTCTGTGCATCCAGAAGCCACAGTCAGGCCAGCCCTCGCTCGCTCAACCTCCAGACTGACATGTTCAATAGGGACTAGAATAGTCTCTGCGGCAGCCCCCCGTTCTAAGACCACCACCTTGTTTAGTCATATCTAGTGAGGTGTCCCTGGTCTCGTGAGCTCTGATGGAGATGGCACTAAAACAAGACCCTTCTTCAACAACTGGGATTCCCAGAGATGAGGCCATGGACCAGGAGCACCCAAGCCACCTTCTTAGTTCCTTATTCACCTCGTTGTGCTTGTTCCAAAGCCTTTGAGGAGACCACTCAGCATCCAAGGTTCAGACCTGTCCCTGTCCTGGAGGAGATTACTGCCAGTTCCTAGAAGACCCAGACTCCCATCTGAGCTGTGAAATGCCCACATCATCCATACGTGAAGGCAGGCTGGCAGAACCAAATTCAGGGCATCCTGCCAGTCATGCGGTCTGATGCAGAAATTCATCAAATTCTGAAGGTGTCCAGATTGTGGCATATGGAAGACCCAAGGCTTTCCCCGGAAAACGTAAGATACACACCTTGCTACAGACACAGCTGCGTCCTGGAGAGACAAGCACAGCTTCATTATCCTGGATCCTTTCCCAGAAAGTCAAAAGCCATCCTCTGCAACAGGGTTGAGTAGGATTCACCTGACTGAAGGTTACTCATGTTTTCACACTGCTTATCATCCACATCCTTTTTGCCAGTCTAAAAGGTAGCGGGAGGATCAGTCTTGTGTGAAAATCCTTGCAGGAAGTGGTTCAGGTAGTCACTCACTCATCTAATACAGATTTATGAGTGCCTCAGAGAAGTCCAACAGTGTGTGGAGTACTGGGCAGATGCAGGTAAATGGTTAATATGGACAAATAGCAAATAGCACAAGACATATGACACTATGACTCTGACTGCAACATGTGCTCCACAGGAGGGAGAGCTGTGCTGGGAGCTTTCTCTCAGCCAGAGTCGACCTCCTTGCTAAGCAATGTTGGGCTCTGGGTATGAAGCTTGAGCTTCCCAAGAGTGGAGACAAGGACAAGGATGTAGCAGGAAGATCCAGTATTTGCACAAGACCTGTGGTACATGACCTGAGGGACATGAAAAGCGGGGAGACCAGACAAGTCAATGTAAGTGGAGCAGAGTGATGGCAGTATGGAAACCAGATGGGGTGTTACTGCTCCGAAAGGAAGAGGTGACAGATTTGCATGATGAGGTTCCACTTTTTGTGAGTAGTTCAGGTCAGAGGAACATAGCCTTGACTAGATGATTGCTGTCTTGGTGGATGCTGGCCAGAGGGAAATGCAAACGAACTGGGGAGATACTTGGGAACTACCACTGACAGGACATGGGTAAGGTGGGTAAGGGCTGAGGGACAGGAGAGTGAAGGGCAGCCTCAAAGGCTCTCGCTTGTTCTGCTGGTGGTTAATGAGGACCAGGATTGGGTTAACGGCATGGCATTGGTTTGGAGCATTGTCCTAGTTTTCTCTTGTTGAAATCCTTGGACAAATGATTTAAAGGAGAAATTATTTTGACTCATGGCTTCCGTTCAAGGTCACCTGGCTTGTTTGTTTCCAGGCTTTGGTGAGGCAGAGAGCATCAGGCAGCAGTGGTAGAGTGGAGCTGTTCACATCACAGATGCAAGGGGCAGGAGACTGCAAGGGGAAGGCTCTAGGAACCAGACAACCTTAAAGGCATGGCCTCAGTGAGTCACTCCCTCCTAACAGACTGCAGTGAATGAAAGAAAATGGCCCCCATAGGCTCATAGGGAAGGGCACTATTAGAAGGTTTGGCCTTGTTGAAGTAGGTGTGGCCTTGTTGGAGGAAGTGTGTCACTGAGAACCAGCTTTGAGGTCTCAGATGCTCAAGCCATGCCCAGTGTTTCACTCTCTCTTTCTGCTGCCTGCTGATCCAGATGTAGAACTCTCAGGTACCTCTGCAACACTGTGTCTGCCTGCATGCTACCATGCTTCCTGTCATGCTAATAATGGACTAAACCTCTGAAACTGTAAGCCAGCCCCAATTAAATATTTTCCTTTGTAAGAGTTGCCGTGGTCATGGTGTCTCTTCACAGCAATAGAAACCCTGACTAAGACAGAAGGTAAGGTGTGAAGAGACATCATGGCTACAGCAACTCTTATAAAGGAAAACATTTCATTGGAATGGTTCACTTACAGTTCAGAGGTTCAGTCCATTATCATCATGGTGGGACATGGTGGCTGCAGGGTGACATGGTACTGGAGATGTAGCTGAGAGTCCTACATTTTTCAGGCAACAGAAAGGTCTGAGACATTGGGCAGTATCTTGAGCATAGATGAAACCTCAAAGCCTGCTTCTAGAGAGACACACATCTTTCAACAAGACCACACCTACTCCACAAGGCCATACCTCTGAATAGTCCACTCCCTTTGGGGGTCATTTTCTTCCAAACCACCACACCTTCCAAGAGCCCATTTTGCTCTGAACTTATCAATGGATTACCTTATGAAGTTAACTCTTCATGATCCAACCACCTGTAGTAGCACCATCACTGGGGAGCTACGCCTTCAGCATGAGCTGTTTTGGGAATAGTTTATATAGAAGCTGTAATAGACATGTCAACTCTGAGGAAAGGCCCTACGGTCTAAAAGATGTAACCGGTGGGGCATGAAGGACTCCTGCAGGACAGAACCAGAAGAGCCAATGGCATAAGTCAGTCCCCAGAAGTCAGAGGGCAAGAGGAAATGGGTATTTCAGCTCCAGCACAGAGTAAATCCACTCTTCCCCTGCCTCTGTGTCTATTCAGGTCCCTCAGCTTATTGGATGATGGCCCTCCACAGGTGACATGAATCTTGTCTACTGACTCAAATGCTAACCTATTCCAGAGAGACCTTCACAGATGCTCCCAGAAATAATGTCTGACCAGTTACCTGGGTGTCTTACAGCCCAGTCAGATCTATACATAAAATAAACCATCATCACACATGCCATTTGCTATGACATTTTCTAGTTGTCACCCATGATTCCTCTTTCTTCACATTCCATATCTAGTCTTCCAGTAGCCTGTCTTCTCTATCTGTGCAGAATCTGGCAATCTCCTACTCCCTTTACTGAGGCTCATCAATCTCAGTAGCATCACCTTTCACATATATTGTTGCAGTATCCATCTAGGCAGTCTCTTTCCTGCTTCTACCTCTGCTCAATGTTTATTCCCATTAGCATAGTCAAGAAAGCCTTTCATACCACCATCATACTCCTCTGATCTGGGGCTCCCACATCATCCAGAGACCAAAATGCCTGGGAATTGCTGACAGAGCCTTTGGGACCACTGCTTCCTCCCCATCCTCTCTCTGTCCTTCATGTTCCCTGGGGGCTTGTGATAGTCTTGTTTGCCAACTTGACTGAATTAAGAAATATCTACAACTATGGACATTTGCCTCTGTATGACTATAGGGGTGTTTCTAGAGAACTGACACATGGGACAGTAACTGGAAGAAAAGCCCCCTTCCCAATTGTGAGTGGCATCCCTCAGCAGGCTGGCATCCTGAAGAAGTGGGAGGAAGGCAGTGTCCACATAGAGCCTGCAAGCCCATCTTCTGAGTGAGCACACGGATGACTGCTGTAGTCAACACTGGCGTCCTGTTTCTTCGGCATTTCTACATGGAGTCATAGCACCAGCTCTCTAGGAATTTCAAGGAATTCAGAATTGGATAGGGACTGCTGATGCCATAAAACAATCTAATAAATCACCTTTTACATCATATGCATATACTCTGTTGGATCTGAAGGACCCTGACTGGTCCAGCACCTTTGCATTGGCTGCTCCCTGTCTGTCTCTCCCCAAAGGTCCACATCTCATTCCTGAATGCAGTGCCTTAGACTGCTCAACCATCCTATTTTGCAAAGGTTAAGTCCTAGTGTTTCACCCCATCAGGAACCAGGGATGCTTCATGTGCCAGCAGGACACTGTAACTACAGAAACAGGGTCACTTCTACAAATCTGTTTCATGTTAGATTTCCCCCACAAGGAGACTATATTAGTTCCCTTTCTTGTTGCTGTGACAAAAACTTTAAAAGAGGGATATTTTGGTTTACTATTTCAAGATTTATTTTAATTATTTTTTATAGATTTATTTTTACTCATGTATGTGTGCACATAAATGCATAAAGGCCAGAGGTGTCAGATCCCCCCGGAGCTAGAGCTACAGGCAGCTGTGAGCTGCTAAATGTAGATGCTGGGAACTGAACTTGGTGTTGGTGGAGTTTTCCTTTGTCCTGGCAGTCACTCCCAAATAACCACAAGAGACTTAATGTAAAGTATAAATGCTCGGCCAATAGCTCAGGCGTATTACTAAATAGCTCTTACAACTTGAATTAACCCAAATTTCTTACCTAACACCAAATTCGCCAGTGGCTTGGTACCTTTTCTCAGTACAATATGCCCATCTTGCTTCTCTCTGCATCTGCTAACGACTCCTCTGACTCTGCCCTTCTTCCTCCCAACATTCCGTCTGGCTTTCCAGCCTAACTTTATCCTGTTCAGCTATTGGCCAGTCAGCTTCTTTATTAAACCAATCACAAAACAAATCTTCACAGTATACAAGAGGATTATTCCATAGCATTTCCCCCTTTTTGTCTAATTAAAAAGGTTTTAACTTTAACATAGTTAAGATTATATACAACAAAAACAATTATTAAATAAGAATTATAGTTACAATATCCAGTCCATTTGTATTCGAAAAAATTAGAGAAAATATTTTATTATTTATCATTGTGAGTCTAAAGTTTTATACTTACCTTTTATCAAAACTAAGGAAAACTTTAACTATGACTATCTAGTCTTCCACTCCATCAAAGACCCTAGAAGGGTGAAATGTTACCTAATGATAGGGACATCTGGCTGCCTGGACAGACACCCTAGGTTCTTCTGTAATGTTGGGGCATCCATTCCTGGTCTACAGGTCTAGAACATCTGACAGGCGTTTTTGAGAAGCAGAAAATTTTGAAGGACTGTTCTACCTTATCTTGGCAAAGTTTAGCAGTCACTTTTTTTTTGTATCTGCTGGACCAGTTTGGACAGTAGCTGTCAGCAATTGAGGCAAGGGTAGTTTCTTTGCCTACATGGCTAGCTTTTCCAGAAAGATGCCCATCATTTTCATTGAAGTAGCTCAGTGCTGCCAGGTGCAGATGTGTCTCACTGTCATGAAAAGCCTTAGGTTATAAAACATATTAAATGCCATATTCTGTAGATCTTTGAAGTGTTTGAAGACCATCTATCCAGCTAAATATATCTGTGTATGACCTTGAAAACATAACTAACATGACTATAAGTTTGATTATTATAGATGACTAATTATTGACTATCTTTCTTAATTATTCATTACATTTTTAAATGAGCTGCATAAGCACAATATCCCAAACAAGAGTAGAAATATACATACAGTATAATGGAAATAACTTTAAATTTGTATCAATAAACTAAAATCTATATCAATGTAAAATATTTTAAGATTTTTTTAATATTTTAAGATTAATAGCTCTTTTTTGGATTAGATTCAATAATCTACCCTTTTATCCTATCATTTCTATATCTTATTCCCCTTTTCCTTTAGAATGAGATCCTTGAATTTAACTCCTTTGTTTAGCTTTTTTTTTTACTATGACCAATAACAATTTGTAATCAATCCTCCTTAAATGATGACAAACATTCATAACCAATTCTTTGGGAACTATTTCCTGTTGTTTGGGAGCACTTGTAATCTTTGGAACCTGAGAAAATTTAGGATATTGGTTTAGTCTGTGAGGCTGGACCATCTCAGTCAGCAGCCTTGAAATTGTTTTGGATGCTGGATCACCTGGGGCATCCATTTTTATTGGTGTCTGGTTCCTTTGCTCTGAAAATGCATAAACTTTTGAAGGTAACATACATATTTGTATTAACACAAGATTATTATTTTTGTTAAGTGTTTGAGCAGGTAAACTATACATCATGTGTCTTGTAGTTCTTTTATGTTAATTTTTTTATGTCTGTAGTCATGATTTCAGGGGTCTTCCCTGATCAAACCTGATTTTCTTTAATCTAGAATGAATCCACAGCTTCTCATTTCCTGTAGAAATAAAAGCATAACCTCTCCCCCAAAGTAACATATCTTTTGACTTAAATTTTGAAGTCAAGATATTTTTAAAACATATAGGTTGGTTGAATCTAGCAATTTTCATAATTCATTGTCTCTTAGCAGTGAAAAAATCAAAGACAACACAATAACATACAAGATCCAGACTTTGTAATTTTCATCTTTATGTAGTTTATTTCTTTTATATCACATTAATTCCTTTTTAAGAAATTTGTTTTATTGCCTTAAAACTACATTTTTAATCTATGACTGTATATACTCTTTGTCTTCTCTCTCCCAAGCCTATGTATATTTTTAAACACACTGTAACCTGCTAAGAGTTTTTGTGTTGTTGTTGTGTTTTTCCCCCCTGTCTGGATCTGTTTTACCAAGCATCTGTGTTGTTTTTTGATCAAATGAGCTGAATCTTTAACTGCTATGTCAGCTACCAGCATTGCTCAGCTTAGCACAGGCCATAGCGCATGGCAGTGTGCAGTTGGCTCCCTCACAAAGGAAGCAGCCAGGAGATGTGTCCCTGTACCTCGGCTAGCCTGAGAGACACACGACTAGGAAACCACTCTTGGCCCTGTTTCTCTGTATCTAGAATCCTTTCCCAAGCTCTCTCAGGTTTTATGTGGATGTAGTTTCCCCATGTTGGGCTCCATTTGTAGGTGGAGTTTTTCTTTTTTTTATGTCCGGCAGTCACTCCCAAATAACAACAAGAGACTTAATATAAATTATAAATGCTTGGCCAACAGCTCAAGCTTATTACTAAATAGCTCTAACAACTTAAATTAACCCATATTTCTTATCTACACTTTGCCACATGACTCAGTACCTTTTCTCAATAAGGCATGCCCATCTTGCTTCCTCTGTCTCTGTTGGTGACTCCCAACTCTACCCTTCTTCTTCCCAACCTTTCTCAATTTGGCTTTCCCACCTAACTTTATCTTGTTCAGCTATTGGCCAGTCAGCTTCTTCATTTGACCAACCACAGCAACAAATCTTCATAGTGTACAAAAGGAATATTCCACAGCAACTTGGGTCCTCTGCAAGAGCAGTACATGCTCATGATCACTGAGTCATTTCTCCAGCACCTTGGCTCAAAAATTAAACAGGGACACACTGGAGGGAGGGCATGGCAGCAAGAGCATGAGACAACTGGTCACATTTTGTAATCATCAGCAAATAGGACAGGAAGTGAGCTCCAGCTATAAAACACGCAGGCCCCCACCAGTGCCCCACTTCCTGTAGTGAGGTTCCACAACCTTCCAAAACCAGCCAAGGACCAAGTGTCCAAGCACACGAGTCTATAGGGGATACTGCACATTCAAACCAGAGACCATGAGGCAAAGGATGTTTTTTAAGTGGTTTATTGTAAAGTACTTCCAGGGAAACTAGTCAGGAAGCAAAGACCTGGTCCTAGGAAGGAAAGCAGAGCAAACGAAGGTCTGCAGGTTCCTGCCACCACTGTGGGATGTGGACCTGTCCCTTTCCAGCCTATATTTCAGGTCTTGTTCGACTGAACTTCGTTGAACCTGCAGCTCTCATCACCTGGTAGCACTGGCTTATTAAGTTGCTTGTATCTCTCTCCTCAGCTAGATTAGCTCTTGAAGGGCAAGGGAGGGGAGAAGAGAGCAAAGGAGGAGGAAGAAACCACAGAGTTGGCAGAAAATCCAGGGGTCAATGTCCAGTCCAAGACAGCTCAGGGACCCAATCCAGCCTGCTGCCCATCTTGTCCATCCCATGCGCTAAGGATGCTTCCCACGTTTCTTTCTTTCTTTCTCTTTCTTTCTTTCTCTTTCTTTCTTAAAGATTTATTTATTCATTATGTATACAGTGTTCTGCCTGCATGTATCCCTTCAGGCCAGAAGAGGGCGCCAGATCTCATTACAGATGGTTGTGAGCCACCATGTGGTTGCTGGGAACTGAACTCAGAACCTCTGGAAGAACAGCCAGTGCTCTTAACCTCTGAGCCATCTCTCCAGCCCCACTTTCCACATTTCTGAATTGCTAAAACACAATCAAAATAACATTCTGTGGTCTGTGGAAATTTTATGAAATTTGGCTTTTGATGTCCATAAGCAAAGCTTTGTTTGCTTATTTTGTGGGGCTAAATACATAACTTGGAATCTTATCTTATGCCGGGTAAGTGCCCTACCACTGAGCTATACTCCAGTACCTTATAAATAAAGTTTTATTGGACCAGGGCCGCTTGGTGTAGATGTGTTGTCCACAGTAGAGTTTGCTGGAGTGGCAGAGCTGAATTGTTGCTATAGAGACCAGAACCCACCTGGACTGCAGTATTAGTACTGTCAGGAGACTCAACACGGTTACATTTGCAGCATTAAGCAGGCCAGATGTAAGGGCCCCAGTAATGATGGGAAGCATGAACGGGTAATGAAGGACCACAGATTTATTAAAGAAAACACACACACACACACACACACACACACACACACACACACACACACACTCTTACAGTACCACATTCTGTCCTTGGAGGTCTCAGTTGGAAGAAAGCTTGGTGGGAGAGGGTTATATTATCAACAATGGATTTCACTGTGGAGTATAAACTAAACTTAGCCATTCTCTAGCCACACCCCATGGTCAACCCATGGCCATTGGAGGATGGCCCTGCTGCTTTCCCTCAAGACCAGAGGAACTAAGCACTCTCAACTCCTCACACCATGCAGATCATGGTGTCTTTTTGTCTTGATTCCCCTCCCTAGATTCTCCTGTAGCTCCAGGGGCAGGTTTGGCTCAGAAATTAGGTCAGTTACTGGGATATCTACATCTGCCAAGCACCACACAAGGTGGTATAAATTCCTTATGGAATTTCAGAAGCAGATAAAGGATGTCTTGTGGAAACCCAAAATTGTCTTGCAAGATGCTGATCTTCTGCTCCCCACATTCTGCCTCTCAGCACAATGGTCTAGGGCATATTCCAGATTGCAGCCTTCAGGAAGGGCCACACTGCCATATTTCTGGAAATTGCCCACCTGGGTAAGAGTTCAATACATCACACTCGCTGTTTTAAAATATGTTGACTTGGGCTAGGATATAACTCAGTGGTAGAGTACTGCATAGCACACAAGGCCCTGAGTTTGAGTCCCAGCACCATATAAAACAGGCATGGCATTACATGCATGTAATCCCAGCACTTGAAGGTGGAAGCAGAAGGATCAGAAGTTCAAAGTCATCCTCTGCTACACCACAAGTTTGAGGCTAACCTTGGCTATATAAGATTAAAAAAAAAAAAAAAAGAGCTGACCAACAGATGGGGATCTGGCTGCTACTTGCAGTCCCCAGCAGGAATGTGTACCTCACTGCCATGCAGAGCCATACAAAGTAGCCATGAGGTAAATCAGGAGGCAGGAGAGAGACATGGAGAGGCAGACAGACAGGCATGGGCCCTGCTGCTTAGGCATGCTTGGTACTTACTTGTGAGTGGCAGGCTGGGAGAATAGCAGCCTCAGGTGTAAGAGTCCCGTAAAGGAAAAGGCAGGTGTGGCTGGCGCATATGTGAAGGGCACTCTCCTAAGGGAGTTCTTCATTATCTGATGGCAGCTGGCCAGCACACGGAGGGCATCAAGGACCCAAGCAAGTTGTCAAACATGCCAGGCCTTCCATAACTGCCTATTTCCAGAGCCCCACCAGGAGAGACTGGGGAGCCCCCAGACTCCAGCTCCACCTGGGACCAAGCTAGATTCAGTGAATCTCTGCTTCCATTTCCTGACTGTATGGACGTAGACATGTTAAAGGCCTTCATGACACAAGCCAGGGGTGGCGGCCCAAGCCTGTAACACCAGGAGGCTGAGGCAGGAGGCTGGGGAGTTTAAGGAGAACCTGGGCCACACAGCAAGATCTGTGGGAGGACGAAATGGTCAGCAGGTAAGGGCAGCTGCCACTGGGGCTGATCACCTGGGTTTGGGTCCCAGAACCCACATGGTGGAAGGATGGTACTGACTCCCAAAAGTTGTTCTCTGGTCTCCACAAGCACTCACAACTCCCACCCCCACACAAAATAAACGAACAATTAAGTAAATGTTTAATAAAGAAAAAGAAAACAAAAAGGTGGTTAGGGTACTTACCAGCTTCACCAGTCTTCAGCAAACAGGCCAATTCTGCCACCACAAGACGCTTAGGGCTGAGTTAGGAGTGGCCGGAGCTCATGTCTCACTCGCCCACCTCAGAGTGTGTAAGCTGGAACAATTTATCTCCACACTTTTTATTTCTCAAGTAATAATCGTAAACAGTACCTATCCCACCCACTGGAGAGTGGCCCTTGCCAAGATCACGTGAGGGGCTGGGAAGGCATTCAGGTTCCGTGTGGAAATAAGTGTGGTAGATGCCTCCACTTCTAGAAGTTTCTCCCAGTCTAATCTGCCTCCCTTTATCTCAAGGAGGCATTAGCACGTTCACAGGCTTGGAATAAGGGACTTAATGAATCTTATCTGACTTTTGAGGGACCAGAAGCCCCAGCTGTCACCTGGGCTACACGTTTTATGAAGAGTGGCAGATGGCAAACGTGTGCAGGAGCAGATGTGAGACATCGTGTGTCACTAGGGAGCCCCAGATGGAAGCCACCGCAGGGACCATGGCACACCTCTCAGAATGGCTGACATCCAAGAATTGGACGGTCACAAATGAGGAGGGAGCAGCAGGAGCCTCCCATTCACTGCTGGCCAGGGATGAAGAATGGCCAGAAGACAGCTTGGCAGTCCTGTGAAATATTGAATAGAGCCTGACCACATGACTTGGGGGTTGCCCTCAGATACATTTGCTGGAAACCTATGTCCACACAAAAAGCTACATACAGATATTTACAGAGGTTTGTAATCCACAAAAGTGGGAAGCGGATGGATAAACCCCACATCGTGCATGTCCTATGACAGGACATTCCAGAAAGGCACAATAATGGAGCAACAATTATTATCATTGCTTGGCAGGGCCTTGAGGTAGGGAGGTCGCCATGCCAAGAGCACTGAGGGGGATTTTCAGAGCAGTGAAATAAGTCTGTATGATGCTGTAATGGTGACATTTGTCAAGATCCAGGGAACTTGCATAACGCAGCATGAATCTAATGTAAACTCTGAACCTCAAATAATAGTGTGTTGATATTGACCCATAAAAGGAAAACAAGGTATATTAAGGCAAGATGTTAGTGAAAGGCTAGGCACAGGGACATTCGCCCAGACACCCAATCTCCGAGGAGTCGGGAAGATCGGTGGCACTCAGGAGTTCACGTCCAGCCTTGGAAGCACAGTGAGATTCTGTTGTGTTAACAACAACAACAAAAAAGTCTGGCAAGATGGTTCAGCAGGTAAAGGTGCTTGCCACCATGCTTGATGACCTCAGTTTGATCTCTAGAACCCACAAACAAGAGGATTCATTCTCATTGTGTGTGTGTGTGTGTGTGTGTGTGTGTGTGTGTGTGTGTGTGTGTGTGTGCGTGTGTGCGCGCGCGCACGCGCGCACTCATGCCATGGCACACACGGGGTGGTCAGGTCTCTCCTACCGTGGGTACTAGGGATTGAACTTGGGTCCAGCAAGGTTTGCCGGCTGAGCATCTCCCGGGGCTGCCTTGCAGGCGTTTACAGGGTGAGTTGGTGTTTTCCTTTGGAGCTCTGCACATTGTGTCTTTGCTTTACACTCTGGCATCCGGACTCTGGTGTGTCCTGGAGAGGCTCTCTGGTGAGATCTGGGTTCTAAACGCCTGTGTTTGGGCATCCACTCTGTCTAGTTTGGAAAGTTACCTGCTCTAACTTTCCTGAACAGATTCTGATCTCAGGCACAGTTCCTGTCAGCCTGTTTCTTTCTTTGATCTCTTTACGACATCTCAATTTCTTTTCTGAATCGACACTTGAACTCCGTATTTCCTCAACTTTGTCTTCTGCTCCTGATATTCTTTCTTCTGCTTGGTTCAGTGTGTTGGACAGGTTTCCTACCGTGTGTGAGTTTGCTTGTTTTTTGGTTGTTTTGTTTTAGCTTGGGCTTTATTATTATTATTATTATTATTATTATTATTATTATTATTATTATTTTTAGTTTTTCATTTCCAACATTTCTCTTTTGTTTTCAAAATCACAAGTGCCTTGTTGGAGTTTCCTGCCACGCTGTTGACATTTGCACCCATGCTGGTGACATTCTCATCCATTTGGTTGGCATTTTCCTGTGTGGCTGACCATCTTCGCTGGGTCCTCGATTACACCCATCTGTTGCTGTATCCTCTGGAGTCACTGGTCAGTTTTACTAAACTTCTGAGTCCTTCTGTACCTTGCCTACCTTGGAGCCTCCAAATTCAGTGGCTGGGGAGTTAGGCTCTTTTTTTTTTTTTCCTTTTTTCCTGGAACTTGTTCTGTAGACCAGAATGGCCTCTGATTCAGCGATCCGCCTGCCTCTGCCAAATGCTGGAATTAAAGGCATGCACCACCACCACCATCCGGTGAGGGAGGCTCTTGTAAAGGGTCATGCTGCCTGGCTCTCCCATGTTTCAGTGCTGGGCTCTGTGCATTTGTTAGTGGGACCTCTCCTCCAGGTTTTTTTGGGGGAAGGTTCTTCCTGTGAGCTGTCTAGTCTAAAGGGCTCAATCCCCAAGCCTGCTCAGCGAGAAGAAAGCAGACTACTGTAGCAGCAACAACCAAACGCCTACAACACACACAAGTGACTGGAAGTCGGTTAAAGCCACACCCATGCTAACGCTGACCTAAGCCAGGAAATGTCCAAACTAACGTGGAATGTGAAATTTTAGAAATTTAGAAATAGCCAAGTTAGACATTTAGAATAAATGTGAAGACAGTAAGTGAGAAGAAAAGACACGGAAGGAAGTGGGGACAACAGGAGAATCAAGTTAAAGGAGGAAAAGGAGGAAAGGAGTAGAGAAGAATGTGATGGAGAGGAAAAAGAGCAAGCGATTAGAAAAAGTAAAAAAGAAAACACCCGCAAAAGATTTCCCAGCAATTAGAAAGTTTAAAAAACAAAATTGCATTGATATAAGGGGAGTAAAAAATAAAAATGCCAAGGCTTTTTTTTTAATTATTATTAAACCTAGTAAGGTAAGTCAAAACAGCAGGAAAAGTAGAGTAAAAAGGAGGGCCATTAGGGTGGCTCAGCAGGGAGGGGGGCTTGCCACTAAGCCTGATGATCTCAGTTCAATCCTTGGGACCCACCGGATAGAAGTGGAGCTTGTCTTCTCCAGGTAGTCCTCTGACCTCCACACTTGTGCAGCGACACACACACACACACACACACACACACACACACACACACACACACACACCACAGGTAAACAAACTTCTGAAAAGGGGAGACACAAAGGACAAACTGTTAGAACAAAGCACTGCCCTTAGCGGCACTGCAGGTGTGGCTGCTGTGTGTCGGTGGGTGGCAGGGCGGAGAGCCCTGTGTGCCTCAGTGTCCTGCCCTGTGAACACCTGAATGATCAGTAGCTTGACACTCCCTGAAGCCTGGCTGTGGGATCACCCCTCTTAGCTGTTGGCTGGCCTAAGCCATTTGAAGGCCTCCACATATTTTGTAGATTAGGCTGGCCTCGAACTCAGGGACTCACCTTCCTCTGCCTCCTAAAGGTGCAAGCCACCACCACCCAGCTGAGCCTTGCACATACTCAACAGGAGGTAGAAGAGAAGGCATCAGGAAGAGGTGTGACTGAGGCTGCTCATACTGTGGCCTTTGAATGGCCTGCCATAGCCCTAGTGAGATCCAGAAGCCAGAAGAACAAGGACCAGCTTGTGCCCCGTGGCTGGTCTGGGCAGCTGCAGATACAATCCTGGGCCTTGGGTATCACAGGTATGGCTACTGTTACCTGCTGAACCATTCACACAGGCTTCCTCCCTTGGAGGCCCAGGCTCTGAGCTGTACCACACTTCTCATCCTAGCAGCCCAGATCCTAAATGTGAACCACAGTTGAGTTAGCTTGGGTTTGACTGTTCTGTCCAAGAGGAGTGTAATGAGGCCCCAATGACCTACAGAATGTGTATTAGTTAGGTACCGAGGGATTGAAGGGCCCAACAGCACGTGGTCTTAGAAGCGGTAACTGTGTAAGAGGGAGAAACTGGCTGCAGATGCTGCAGCAAGGGAGCCAAATAAACTTGTTTATTTGAAAAATAATGGAGGAGGTAGGAAAAAAAATGCCCAATAACAAGAAAAATGCAGAAGGCCTGGATAGATGGCTCAGTAGTTAAGACCATTTGCTGCTCTTCCAGAGGACTTGGGATTGATTCCTAACACCAACACGGCAGCCCACAACTGTCTGTAACTCCAGTTCCAGGGAATCTGACCTCCACAATCAACAGGCATGGGTGTGGTACACAGACATACATGCAAGCAAAACATTCATACACATAAAATAAAAAGGATCTTTTTAATTTGAAAAAGGAGGAAAATGCATTAACAAAATTAAGCTGTAATAGGGCATAAAGAATAAAAACATGAAAGCTTTTCATTGTTTTTAACACAATAAAGTGAGACTACTACTAGATGTAGTAAAAGTAAAATGGGAGAAGAGGAAGAAGAGAGTGAGGAGTACCAGCTGAACTGCGCGTCTGTATGTCCTTCCTATAATCCATGCTTCTACTGAGGCTCTACCCAGCAGCTGTCTGATGGCTCCAGGAGCTGTCACCTCTTAATGGCTTCTCTTCTTTGTATACTGGGGGCCTCTGCTGGCCACACTTAGCTTTGCAGTGTGTGAGCTGCGCAGGCCGCCTGTGCTCCCAGACTCCCTGGATTGCAGCCCCTGGGGTGGCTAATGTTCTAGCTGTGGGGGGGGGGGGGGGGGTCTCCCAAGTACACTGCGGAGGGAGAGCAACCACTGTGCTGAGGTATGTTCAAGCAGAGACCCTGTCCTCACAGTTTATAATCTCCCAGGGGCGAGATCAGCGGTGGTATAGAGTATATTACATTGCACAAGGGGAGCTCCAGAGCTTGACCCACCCGCTAATCTCTGGCAAAACTGTCAAACTCCAGAGTTTTCTCAGCCGAAGACCACCGTTTGATGAGCTCTTCTTTGTGCCTCCTGCCCCAGGCTTTCTGCCTCACTTCTTTTCAGTGTGTTACACCACTCTTGTTTTTTATGCATTTTCCATATTTTCCCCAGCACTTCCCTGCTATTATTACTACCTATGATGATTTCCAAAGCTCTTTCTTGTCCTCCCTTTGAATGGAGTCTAATTTTAATCTGTATGCATGTGTGTGTATGCATGTGCATGTGTGGGTATGTATCTATGTGCCACAGTGCATCATAGAGGTCAGAGAACAGCCGCAGGGGTGGGTTCACACCTTCTACATTGTATGAGACACAATGCTTGCTTGTTGCTGACTAGCTGGCCTTCACATTTCCAGGGATTCTCTTGTCGCTGCCTCCCATCTTGCTTTGGATTTTGGAAGTGCGCTATGGTACCCTGCTTTATGTGTGTGCTGGGGGCCTAAACTCAAGTCTTCAGCTTGCACCTCCCCCAGCTAGAAGAGCATTTGTTCTTTCTCTGGCTGACTCCTCCCCTTACCCAGCTTCCACAGAGATGGCTCTGTGATACTGGACATCGCACCTATGAAAATCTTGCTCTAGGGGAGCTGTTGGTTTGGCTCCTTGTCCATGGACAGAGGTCTAACCTGACAGAGTCTATCTGATGCTTTCTGTGATGAATCAATTTACTTCCCCCTCAATGTAACTCAAAGGAAGGCCTTTCCCCAAACAACCCCACCAGCAGGAGGAGCTAACTCCTGTCTGGATAAGAAGCAAGCACATCAGTTTTATTCTTTCTTACTGGACTGCTGGTGGCTCAGTAGGTTCTCTTGGATGTTTACTGCAGCAGCAAACAACAGTCTGCCTCATTTCAATCTGTTTGTACCTTTCCTCAGGATCGCCCTGGCTTTGCACCTCAGTCAGCTTTGTTGTTTCCTACACCATGCATTCCAGGCTATACACATGCACTGGCAACTGCTCTGCCTTAAGCTGAGGTCTTGATAGGTAACAACTGTTGTGACTTTATTTCTAAGTAATTCAGTTGTCTTTTTTTGGTGTGTGTGTGGGGGAGTTCAAGTCAGGGTTTCTCTGTGTGAAACAGTCCTGGAACTTACTCTGTAGACCCTGCAGGTCTCGAACTCACAGCCTCCTGCCTCTGCCTCCCGAGTGCTGGAATTAAAGGTATGCGCCACCACCACCCAGCTAGTAATTCAGTTTTAAGGCTTTCTTCCTGTCAATTGGAAGAAGCTTAATGTGATATCCATTTGTTGTTTTATATACTTGTCACTTTAAATAACTCAAAATTATACATTCAACAATAAAAAAATCAAGCAAATATCGCATTCATGTGACTAAATATAAAAACTTCATGTTTATCTCCAACTCTTTTTCCAGGAAGTTATCACTACAAACACTGATAGGTTTATTCATAAATTACTCTGATATTTTCATTATTATTATTATTATTACTCTTGTCATTTTGTGTGATCATCCTGCATTTTTGGAATTCAGATTTCCTTTGTTATCTGGTATCAATTTCTTTTAAAAAGATTTATTTTTATTTGTGTGTGTGTGTGTGTGTGTGTGTGTGTGTGTGTGTGCACGTGCCCTCATGTGGAGGGGTGCCTGAGGCCAGAAGAGGTCATCAAATCCCCTGGAACTGGAGTTACAGATGATAGTCACCACGTGGGTACTGGGAATATAATCCTGGTCCTCTGGAAGAGCAACCTGTGCTCCTAACCACTGAGCGATCTCTACAGTCCCCAAATATATAGCTTTTTATATAACTTCTAAAAAAAAAAATCTTTAGCAGGCTTGGTAACACACAGCTTTAATCCAAGCATTTAGGAGGCAGAGGCAGGCAGATCTCTGTGAGCTCAAGGCCAGCCTGGTCTACAAAGTGAGTTCTAGAACAGGAGAAACCCTGTCTTGAAAAACAAACAACAACAACAAAAATCTTATAATTTTCACCTGAATTCGATTTCTGCCTGGTATAAATAAGTATCTACATGTTTATTAGATTTCCTTAAAATGTATTTTCATGAATTTTAATTTTTTTGCCATGCTGGAGATTCAGCCCAAAGCTGTGTATATGTAAGCACGTACTCTATCTCTGAGCTACACACTGAGCTCCCATCAGCTGACCAATATAAATTGTATGGTACATAGTCATGGGGTACCATGTGACATTTCATGCATGATACTGTGGGGTATCTTCTCATGTGTTATCTAGAATTTTCCTATAGTATTTTGCAGTGGAAATGCCTTCTATAGCTGCATATTCTTGGATTTCAGAGAGACATTTAAGAAAACACTTCAACTCATTTCCATTGTTTACAATTACTGGTGTAATTAGCATATTCTTAATTTTGTTTTATGTTTTATATTTACTGCACTTCTTCCCCCTCTATTTTCTGACTTTTGTTAGATTACAATTTCCTTCTAATGACCGGGGCATTCTGTGTTATGGCTCTAGTTTTGGCTCAGGTTTTTGGTTTGGTGTGGTTTTGAAATCAAGATCTAGTGCTGGTCAAACTGAGCCCATCCTCCCGGGTGCTCTGCCTATGGACCACAGGGAAAAGAGCTTCCTGGGTGAAGATGTGTTCTGTTGTCTCTGGGAGGAGAATTAGATGCTGTGCCTGATCCACCCTCCTACTATGAGGGGAAGCAGCTGAGAAAGCTCATTCCAAAACAGAAATATAGGAGAAAAGCGTCATCTTCAGAGAAAGGGCTGGTTTGGTGATGCCAAATGCTGCAGTGCAGCTGTTGGGGACTTGGACCGTTCTAAAGGTTCAGATGATGCTGTCAAGGTAACAAACACCTCATAGATTCTGCTTGTGTCTGGGTTGACAGTTGGAAAAATGAAAAAAGAAAGCCCCAGGAGTGAGATATCAGGTTTGCCTGTAGCCAGAAGTTTTCCTGTGTCCGTCCCACAGCTGCTCAGTTCCAAATAAACATACAGAGGCTTATATTAAACATGAACGGTTTGGTCTACGGCTCAGGCTTATTACTAACTAGCTCTTGTATCTTGAATTAACCCATTTCTATTCATCTATGAAGTGTCTCGTGGCTTTACCTGCGTTCCATTACATCTTGCTGCACCAGGTAGCCCGCAGTGTCTTTTTCAACTCCGCCTGTCTTCTCCCTGTATCTTTGTTTGGATTTCTTGCCTGGCTCTAACCTGTCTTGCCATTAGCCAAAGCAGCTTCTTTATTAACCAATGTTGGCAACACATATTCATAGCGTACAGAAAGTCCATCCCCCAGCATTTGCCTTCTGGCTCACAAGTGGGGTCATGGTGGCCAGGAGTCAAGAACCACCAGGAGGCTACAGGAATTACCAAGATTTGAACTGAAGATGGGCCACAAGCTGTCGGCAGCTGTACCCAGGACTTGTTTCAATCTGGCATGGAAAGCACGGGAGAGAGGAAAATGACTGTAGAAAGGTTTCTGCATCCACAGCAGGCACGCCACCCAAGGCCGTGTGGTGAAATGCCAGGGTGGGTCAGGAGGCAGAGGGAGATGAAGGCAGGGGGCTTTACTCCGGCTATGTGAGAAAACCCAGTGCAAGCTGAGGACAGGCAAGCCTGAGTAGCTTCATGGGTTCTGGACCCAGGATTGTCCATTGTTGCCTGGAACCTGGCCTAGGGATGATGGGGCAAAGCAGTTGCCAGTGAGCACTGGGTGATAGAATACGGACTTTGAATCAACTGGCTTGAACGTGAAACCAACTGTCGTGGACTGTCTCAAGAGACCTGCTGGCCCTGAGCAGAACAGCTTCCTGGGTCATCAAGACCCCAGATGTAACACCACCCGGAAATAAAAAGGCACGATTAATATAAAAGTCCCATCGGAGTGAGAAGGGTGACTAGGAAACAGGAGCAGGTAAACATGAGGCAGTGTGGAACGTCAAAGCTGGCTGTGGTGGGAAGCGGCTTATTCTCTGGAAAGGATCTTCAGGCAACATTAAAGGGCAGCCTACGGGGCTGGGAAGATGACTCTGTTGATAAAGTGCCTCACAAGCACGAGGACCCAAGTTTCCACAGAACCCATCTGAAAACAAAACAAAGGTGGTGGTAGTGTGTGATCCCAGCTCCAGGGACGAAAAACAACTGGGTCCCTGGGGTCAGTGGCTGGCCAACCTGGGCTAATTAGTGAGCCTCAGGCCAGTGAAAGACCCTGTCAAAAACCAAAATGGGTAAGTTCTGAGGAATGATCCCTGAGGTTGACCTCTGGCCTTCATATCTTGAGCACACACATGTAGACAGGCACTCACAAACATAGATCCATCACACACACACACACACACACACACACAGAGACACACACACACAGACACACAGACACACACACACACACACACACACACACACACACACCAGCCCACAAAGGACCAAACTTGCCCTCTGCCATCTTTTGTCCAGAATTTTAAGCCCAGCATTAATGCGCTGCCTCTCTGCTTCCAAGTCATGTGTAATAGTAATACAAAAACAAATGTCCGCAAAAGGTATTTTGAATTAGTGAATTTACATGGAAAACGTCTCAAAGACAGGCAACTTCTAACACACCAGTTACACTCAGCAGCCCATCTCCATTTTGATGAGTAAAATAAAAAGATCTGAGCTAGTTCAGAAAAGCCCAGCCCAGGAGGGCTGTTTCTCCATGTGCTCACACCTCCTCCCATTCTGGTTGATGGAGCCAGCTCCCCCTGCTGAGAGCTTCCAGAAGAAGTAGAGAGAGGCTGCCAGGCCTGCAGAAGGGAACATGGCCCTTGCAGCGTCCCCCTCAGCCAAGTCCAGCTGAGACATTGACCAGAGTTCACGGAGACAGGAAGCCAAGGCTGTTGAGAGCCAGCATCCGACCTCACCGAAAACAACAAGTGGCATCGTTCGGAATGCCCAAGGCAGCTGTATTTTACCACAGTGTGAAGACACTCTGGAGCCTAGGATGGCTGAGACTCATAGAGGGTGGGCGCAAAGGGGGTTCCATCCACGCCTCCTGGGCTTCCCGTCATGTTGCCAGCTATGACGGACAGAGCCTGGGCCTGGTGGCTCTAACAAGCTAGGCTCTACCATCTGTCATCAACGGGTCAATTAAAGACACAGTTAACAGTGAAAAGCAGAGAAGTGAGAAGAATTCAAGATGACCAAGTCAACAAGAGGCAGCTGGAGAGATGGCTCAGTGATCAAGAGTGCCTGCTGCTTGCTCTTCCAGAGGAGTTCAGTTTCCCAGCACCGACATCAGGCCTCCTACAACCACCTTAACTCCAGCTCCAGTGGACCCAAATTCCTCCTCTGGCTTCAAGTGAGTGTACACACACACACACACACACACACACACACACACACACAGCATACACTCACAGAGACACACGCATACATGGATAAAAATACATCTTTTTTTTAATCAACAAAAGGAATAAAAGTTCAATGATTCCCCACAAAAAGGCCATCTTTGGGACCCTGACATGAGGCTTACATTTAAATAAATAGAAGGCAATGGGTATGCACAATTAAGCAATCCTGGTCAAGGTTTGGTCCCACCTATCAGCACACCATGCAGCACCAGTCCCTCCTGCAGGTGCTCTGGCAAGCTTCCAGAACTGTGTGAACCCCCCTTTCAAGAGACAAGCTCCCCCCTGGCTAGCATCCCCTCCCCACAGGAGATTTCCAGGAAAATTCTAATTTCTTGGGGTCCATTGTTGAATCATCTGATAGCCAAAGAGGAGGGGCACCAGGGTCTCTTTAGAATATCTTCATTCCTGTCAAGGTGGTTACACTCAGGAGAGGCAAAGGAGCTGCCAGGGACTGTGTGTCCCGAGCCATTTTCTAACCATCACTGCATGCCACCCCCATGGCGAGCATGGGGCAAGGTGCGCGTGACATGCAAACAATAAACCCTAGGCTTTGTCCTTCAATAAGACCTCACAAGACCCAACAAAGAGGAATGTGTCCCAGAGGGAAAGAGCAGAGCCCCCACGCCCCATCCCAAAGCAGCCATGGCTTACTGATTCTTGGACTGGGCTGCGGATGGCCTTAGGAATGGAAACAAGATACCCTGTCTCCACCCTCAGACCAGTGGGGATCCCAGAAAGGAATGCAAACAAACACACCCCCTCCAGCAGGATGTGCAGTAAGCAGGTCCTGCTAAGTACAGAAAGAACAGCTGGCATCTGAGGCGGGCCAGGAAGCAGAGGATGTCTACAGAAACAAGGGTGGGGTGAGGCTGATGCTGAGGTTTGAGGCAGCAGCTGGCAAAGGCCAAGGGGCAGGGGTGCTGCTGGGCACACATACAGAGGCCGGAGGACAATGTCAGGTCATAGAGACCAGGGGTGGGGCAACTGGAATGGCCAGCGAAGAGATGAGAAGTAGGTGGTTCACCACTCAGGTTGGCTTCTTCTTCACCTGACATGAGAATTGTCTTGGGCCACATGACGTTCTACTCAGTCAACAGCTGCCTTGTTCCTAACAAGTTTCTCTCTGAGTGGCAGGCAGTTAACCCACTAGTTAACAGAGATGAACATTCCTAGCAACATGGAACCATCATGGAGCCTGGTTCCCATAAACGGCCAACCGAGCAGGTGGCCTTTGGGCAGTGGTTCCAGCTCAGTGACTCCCAAGAGAAGCACCAAGTGCCTCACCGTTGTGTCCCCAAGTTGTGGAAACTTTAGAACTTGGGTCACTGGGCTGGGGCAAGCCTTGAGGTCTTAGACCCTCCTCCCACCTCCTGTCCCCTCTCTGCTGTGACCAGCAGCCTCCCACCTCCGCCACCACACCTTCTCTGCCACGGTGGACAGGATCCCTTCTTAAACCAAACACACCCTCCCTCCCTCAAGTTGCTTCCTCTCAGGTACCTGGTCACAGCAATAAGAAAAGTGACACCCTCAGCCATGGATCTGCTGCCCTCTGAGCTACGCCAACTGGAAACACAGGCTGTCTTAGCAGCCCCCTCAGAACAGAGCAGAGGGAAACAGTGGCCCCAGGCCAGGTTAGTCCTGAAAGCCCTGGGCACAAAGGCTGCATCCTTCTCCCTTGAGCCAATCGATGACTTGGCTGGTGAAGTGTACTTGCACAGACCTGACAACCTGAGTCCTGTCCTTGGATCCCACAAGGGGGCAGGAGAGAACTGACTTTGGGCAGCTGTCCTCGGACCTCCACACGCACGCACACTTAGACAGATGTGTACAGACATAAAAATCAACAACTTAAAGGTTATCAGCAAATGTCTTCCCCCTTCACTAGGCACTAACAAATGGTGTCTGTGGAGGTCATTTCCAGCACATGGGGGTTCACAGCAACGCCACTGAATGGGTAAGGAAAATATCATTCCCCATGGTATCCAGCCTTAGCCAGGAATGGAATCGCTTCCTGCCACTATGTGAGTGAACCCTGAAGATTTCATGCTAAATGAAAGGAGCCATCCACAAATGGGCAGATGCTGAAGAATTCCACCTCCCTTAGGCTCCTGAGGAGTCAGATTCCTAAGCAGAATGTAGAGTGGGGGTGTGCTGGACCTGGACGGGAGTTATTTAATGGTGTCAAGTATCAGCTTTGAATGATGTTCCCTGGCAGAGCCAGGCGGATCTCTGTGAGTTCGAGGCCAGCATGGTCTCTAGAGCAAGATCCAGGACAGGAACCAAAACTACACAGAGAAACCCTGTCTCGAAAAACCAAAAAAAAAAAAAAAAAAAAAAAGTAATGTGAAATATTATGTTATGTGTGTTCTATTATAACATTACAAAAGGAAGATTTCCAGACTGTGTTGGCCTTTGGTTGGACTTGGGCCTTCTGGGTCTGCAGTCTGATGTTTCCATGGTAACCGCAACAGGCAGATGCATGCCTGGCAGGCAGGATCTCATCATCAAACCAACAGAGTCACTGCACTGGTCTCCTGCCTACACATTCTCCTCTCTAAACCACCTCCCTGAGGAAGCCCTGGTGTCAATCTCTGGCCACTGTGTCTCAGGTCAGTGACTCTGACCTGCTGGCTTCCTGTGGTCTCATGCCCTCCTCCCCTCTCCTACCTCCATCCTTTCCTAGCTCTTCCTCTTCCTTCACATTCATCAGGGTTGCTAAGGTGGAGACCCTACCCCCATACCCCAGACTGATTCCTTAAAAGCCTCACAGGTTATACATTACCGAGAGAGTTGGGTGAGTGGTACATTGCAAACACAGCACAGGGGAGGTTGAGGCATGAGGATCAGGAATTCAAGGTCATCCTCAGCTACATAGTGAGTTCAAGGCTGGCCTAGACTACATGCAAAGCTTCCTTCAAATCGTGGTTCCTTTGTGCTCTATTTCTCCCAGACTAGATCTGCCACAGCAAGGCCTTCACTTTCCTCATTGGGATCTCAACCAGGGAGGACTGACCTTTAACCATGGGAAGACTGAAGTCCACCACAGACAGACTCTATCTCTTCCTACTCTCACTGTCCTGCATTTTGGCTCCTTAGAGAACCACTTACCATCTGAGTTCTCCAGACACTGTGTCTCAGGCCACTGTGTGGCCTCCAAGTCAGAGTCCTCCTGACGCCATGACTATTGCCTGGACCTGCACTCTTCCTCTTCTATGCACTATCCTCTGGTGTGAGCTTCTGAGCCTGCTGGGTTAGGGGTTGCAGTACACCGCTGTGACTTTCCTCTGCTCAGTGACCCTTGTCTGTTTTGTTCTGTCTGTGGTGCTGTGGACCTAACCCAGGGCCTTGCAGCTTTCCCCTGGGGACATTCATAAACATGTATGCCTTTTCTCCTCCTCAACTGCCTCCTCTATTAATCCCTGCAGACCTTTAGAGGAGAGAGGGAAGATTTCCATGTACCCTAACAGGGCTCCACCCACATCTGACTGTCCAGAGCAGCTGCCTCCCCAGGGAAGACAAACATCAGTGAGGATGAGCCATCCCAGCGAAGGGTGGCATGTCCAGGTGACTTTGTTTGGATTAGAGGGAGCTTGTGGGCACGGACTTGGAACTCAGAACCCATAGGATAGGTCACCTAGCTGACTTCTGCAGCTGTGTGCCCGTAAGCAAATCAAATGACGTAACCGTCTGAGTGGCTCTTTCTTCCCTGTGAGCTGATGGCACATTTCCTAACCCATCAGGATGTTGAAATGAGAAGAGGAAGTGGCACAGGAAGGGCCCTCATCTCAGGAGCCTACAGTTACACCCACCATCATCTCTGCCCTGTTTTTCCCAGGCACCCACACTCTGGTGGATTCTACTTCTCCCCCGATTCATTTCCCAGCCTGCAATCCAAGTATCTTTCTAGATAGAGTACAAAAGGAATAGACCCCATTGGCTAATAAAGTTTATGGGATGCAGTATTAGTTACTTTTCTCATTGCTGGGACAAGGTACCTGACACAAATCAACTTAAGATGACAGCCCGACCACTTTTCAGAAGACACATAAAATGACCAGTAAATACATGGGGAAGGATGCTCACAAGTTTTAGCCAACTGGAAAATGAAGATCCGCTGAATTGACATGAGGTCAGGACAATGCACTTGCCAGATGTCCCTTGAAAACAAGAGGATGTTTGTAGTTATGGCAGAATGCTACCGTCACACTCCAACACGTATTTCCTTGGCCAGATGTCATGTTCTTGACATTTATCTTCTTGGAAAAAATGTTCAATTAGTAAAATGTAAAAAGCTGCTTTTCATCCAGTAAGAAAAAAGCAAATATTACAGACTGCTATCTTACACGCTCTGTATTTTGTAATCAAAGTTGTAACAGTGTAAGGTGGCTAAGAATAAAGACTACTCCCTGCTTCCGGAACAAGCTGAGTCCTTTGCTGTTCCTCATTTTGGTCTCCGTGGTCTCCTCAACCCCAGTCTTTCACAGGGAGAAGCAAACCAAAACTACACCAAGATTCCAGCTCAACCCAGTCAGAATACCTATCATAAAACTAAAGAAGCCCCCCGTATCTGAAGGTGACTGTGGGCTGCCCATGCCCTGACCATTGATACTGCAGGGAGAGAGGGTCAAAAGCTTTTCCCCGTGTTTGGAGTGTCTGCTCCAGTCCTTGCCAAACTCTTGTGATTTGTTTGTTTGTTTGTTTGTTTGTTTGAGACAGGATTTCTCTGTGTGCAACCCTGACTGCCAACTCACAGAGATCCACCTGCTTCTGGATTCCTAGTGCTGGGATTAAAGGTGGGAGCCACCACCACCTGGCAACTCTGGTGCTTTTAACACATCTTCCTTCTCACAACCCCATCTGTATCCTGGTTGCTGACATCTGGCTAGCTGGGTGCTTTCTACCAGAGCTGGGCACTGTCCTCAGAAGCTTATGGAAGACATTTGTGGACACCATAGGGACAGAGAATGGACAGGGAAACCACCACACACAGTGAAACCGGAGAAGCTGCCCAGAGCATCATGGGACAGCTTTTTACTCTACTTAGTAGTTGGCTCAGGGATGGAAGACTCAAGTCAAGACACAAAGGCTTGACACCAGCACCTCAGAAGCTATGGCCTGGCCCCATGCCCATCTGCTAGTGCCTGGAATGACCTCTGTGATAAAAGCTTTGCCACTGAATTTATTGCTGACTTTTCTGCTACCTCCCCAATAACTGTGCAGTAAACCTTGTAGATAAAAACAGGCCGGGCGGTGGTGGTGCACACCTTTAATCCCAGCACTCGGGAGGCAGAGGCAGGCGGATCTTTGTGAGTTCGAGGCCAGCCTGGTCTACAGAGCGAGATCCAGGAAAGGCGCAAAGCTACACAGAGAAACCCTGTCTCGAAAAAAAACAAAACAAAACAAAACAAAAAAAAACCCTTGTAGATAAAAACAAATAACAGCCAGGCAGCGGTGGCGCATGCCTTTAGTCCCAGCACTTGGACAACAGAGGCAGGCGGATCTCTGTGAGTTCGAGGTCAGCCTGGTCTACAGAGTGAGATCCAGGACAGGCACCAAAACTACACAGAGAAACCCTGTCTCAAAAGAAACAAAAGAAAATCTCTCTCAATATCTCTCTCTCTCTCTCTCTCTCTCTCTCTCTCTCTCTCTCTCTCTCTCACACACACACACACACACACACACACACACACACACACACACACACACACACGAATATTATTCATCCCTAAAGAATGAAAGTATGTCATATGCAGGAAAAACAGATGGACCTGGAAGTCATCATGTTAAACAAGATTAGCCAGATTCAGAAAGACAGGTGTTGCCAGGTGTAGGGGCACACACTTTTCATCCCAGTATTCAGAAGGCAGAGGCAGGTGGATCTCTGTGAATCTGAGGCCAGCCTAGTCTACATAGTGAGTTCCACGCCAGCCAGAATTATATAGTGAGAACCTGTCTCAAGATAAGAGAGAAAAATAAAGTGTCATGCTTCCCTTCACATGTGGAATCTGGGAGGGATGAAAGCAGAAGGGACTCTAGGAGGGAGAAGGATGGGAAGGGAGGGGCAGACAAGGAGGGGAAGACACCATCCAAGTCTGTTACCATACAAACAAACAGGATCTGTCACATGGAACTCATTATTTTGTACATTTAATGTACACTAATAAAAACAGAAACTGGTAGAGAGATATGTATGACATTCGGTCTACCATTTTAAGCATATTTAAGTGTACAAATCAGAGGCATTAAGAACTGTAGAGGGAAAAACAGCATTCGCTCTACCTTTCACAGTTCTTTTAATAACTGAGAGTAAAGCAAACAGAAGCTTAACAAGGTGTACCCCTCAAGCACACAGGGAGGAGCCCAGTGAAGGAACTAATCATGAAGAGGTAGCTTAGAGGCTCGCCCTCTCGGGACTGAGATACAGCTCAGAAGACCCATCAGGCAACTCACAACTGCCTACAACTCCAACTCTAGGGGACAAAACGCCCTCTCCTGGCCTCCACTGGCACTGCACTCACATGTGCGTGCACATGCACACTTAAAAATAAAAAATAATCTTAAAAGAAGAAAATCAGGCTTGAATGGAAGTCAGGAAGGCATACAGACTAGTACAACAGCATGGGACTCCTTGGTTTCGGTCATGCACACACCCCACTCTGACCTAGCAACCTGCAAGCAACCCCACCCACCTTGGGCTGCATGCATGCCAACTTGGAACAGCAGAGGTTTCTCCTTCGCTGAAGTCCAGCACTATTCTATTGCATCATACTCTGCCTGTGTCTGGTAAGAAGACAGGCAAGGGCTGCCATACCCTGCTGCATCAGTGTTTTGACCAATTGTCTTTTAGTGATTATATCCCAGTGCATGCAGCAGCAGCACCTGGCACATTAGGCACTTAATTATTTTTTTAAAAAAAGGCATGAGAAACTAGTGGTCTAGACTGTGTGAATGAAGGACGAACCCACACCTGGGCACGACCTAGACAGCTCTACACCTGTCTCCCAGAGGTTGGGCTCCTACGCCAGGCTGGTGCGTCGGGGAAGAGCCTGATCTGTCTGGACCTGAGGAAATCAGACACTCCCCAACCTGGGTGTGTCACCTTTACCTCAGCCTGCTGTATCACTGGAGGCCAAGCCCTGCCATCCCTGGGTGAGTAACCAAACAGTAACCCGGGGAGGTGTAGCTGAGGAATTCCTTCCTCAGGGACACGTGAGGCCCACTCACTGCATGCCAGACTGCCCTGCAGCAATGCCACCATCAGCTGCCTGCCTGCTGACTCTGCCAGGTGACCCCTGAGGAGCGTTGGGATGTGGCTGCTGCTTCGGAGCTTCTGCTTTTAGGGAGGTCTCACTGTGTAGCCCAGACAGACTCAAACTCTGGACTCTCCTTCAGCCTCCTCGATGCTGAGATGACAGTGGGTGACTTTGCCTACCCAGCATAAGCTTTTCACCTCGCACAATCCCAGCAGGAGAGCCAAGCTACCAGAAACAACAGAATGCTTCCATCGGTTGCTGCTCCATCTTGATGTATTTAACTTGGCACGGTGACAAGTGGCTGTTTTCTTTGTTTGTTTGAGACAGGGTTTCTCTGTGTCGCCCTGGCCATCCTGGAATTCACTCTGTAGACCAGGCTGGCCTAGAACCAGATATTTGCCTGCTTCGGGTGCTGGGACTAAAGGTGTGCGCCACCATCAGCAGGCCAGGTGGCAGCTTTCTTAAGAAAGAGCCATCACAGACATGTGACCCCAACACTCAAGAAGCTGAGGCAGGAGGATCATAAATTCTAGGTTAGCCTGAGCTACATAGTAAGACTCTATCCCAAAAAACAAAAACAAGGAGGAGGAAGACGAGGAGAGGGGAAAAGTGTGGTACACACTGTAATTCTAGTTCTTGGAAGGCTGAGGGAAGAGGACCATGAGTTCCAGGCCTGCCTGGGCTACATGAGACCTTTCTCAAAAACAGAGACAAAAAGAAGAATGAGACGCTGACATCGGCTCTGACCTGTCTGCAGCCCTGACCCACATCCCTGTCTTTCCTATACTCCTGATCCCAAGAATGAATGCCACTCATGTTGGCAGTGGGGGTGCTGAGGAAACACTTCATAAATTACTTGTGGGGTCCTCACAGCCACCGTCATCCAGGGAGCCATCATGTGATGCCAGTCTTCTTTGACCAGACCTGAGTGTCTCTATCCATGCCACTTGCCAAGTCCTAGAGAAGTAGGAATCCAGAGGGCTCTGGAGTGGATGTCAAAGCCCTTCCTTACCCCAAGAGGGTAAAAAGTATGTTTGCGTGGAGACAGAAGGCATGGCCAGCAACCTGTAAAGTGTCAGACCCCAGGCCAACTACGGGGCAGCATGAGGATCCCCAAGATCGGAACGCAAACAGAGCAAGGACTGAGTCTGCAGCAGTGACAGGGTCCGGAAGTAAGCATCACAATGACAGCTACTATTTTCTTTTCTTCCTGAGAACCTTGAGTAACCACTTTGTGATATTGTGATTTATAATGACACATACACCACCCCATTCCCAGTACAGCGCTCATAAGATGCTTGGAATTCTCTAAATTATTCATAATAAGCCCTTTCAACCCCAGTGTATGCTAATGAGGTGACTCGTAGGAATATGGAGCTGGGTCCTGGGAAACAAAGTGTGACCAGAAGACTGGAAGGTCCAGCCCCACCCATGACTAGGGAGGTAGAGGCAGGCAGTTTGCGTCAACTTCCAGGGGCCAAGAAGCTCATGACTCATGCCCTGGGACTAAGTCTCCCCAAAGGAGGGGTTCAGCTTCCACAGAGATGAACACATGGGGTGCTGGCAGGGTGGATCCCCAGAGGAGAGGCAGCGCTACGCCCCTCAACTGCTAAGCAATCATCTTACTGCTGAAATGGTAATTCCCAGACCTTTTTGAAACACGGTTTTCCATTGTGTGCATGCTAGTGGCAGTCAGAAGACGACCTGTGGGAGTCGGGTCTCTCCTTCAATCACATGGGCCCCAGGACCAAACTCAGGTTGGTCAGCAGGTACCTTTCCTGATAAGCCACCTCACCAGTGCCCCTCTCCCACACAGGGTATGAGAAAGAGAGGCAGAGGGGCAGAGAGAGACAGAGACAGAGACAGAGAGACAGAGGGGGGGCAGAGAGAGACAGAGAGAGAGAGAGAGAGAGACAGAGACAGAGACAGAGAGACAGAAAGAGAGGGGGGCAGAGAGGCAGAGAGAGAGAGAGCGGCTTCTCTGAGTTCCGTGGGGGTTCTGGGAACCTCTGATTTGTAGCCAGTCAGTCAGGAGGTCAAACTGAGGCAGCCGTGAAGCTAGCTGCAGACTGCAGGTTCCATGTCAACTCTATGCAGTTCGGAGCTGATCTCAATCACAAGTTGGCCACTGGCAGTGGAGAACGGGTCGCTGTGGGGAAAACCACCCCTAACGGTATCAGAAATAAACTACAGACAGTAGTTGACACCGGACAGAGAGAAACAGGATGTTTCTTCCACAACTTTGAGCACAGCTCTTCTGCAAAGGCTCTGTAAATAGGGCAAAATCACCAGCATTACCCTCATCACCACCATCACCCCCACCCCCCACCCCCCACCGCCCCAGTGCTGAGGATGGAGCCCTTGGCTTCCTCCATGCTAGGCAAGTCCCACCACTGTGCTGCGTCCTCAGCCCCACGCGGACATTCCTAACCAGCATGTTTCTTAATGAGGTAGTTCGGGTTCACAATCAACCTCAGCAGCCCCTCCCACCTGCACACCTCCTTTCAGAATGACTTTCGACACTCCTAGACATCATCAGGATAAAGTCTTGGTTGGCCCAGTGGCTTGCTCAACTTAGGGCAGTGGTTCTCAACCTCGATTATGCTGCGACCCTTTAATACAGTTCCTCATGTTGTGGTGACCACTGCCATAAAATTATTTTCACTGCTACTTTGTGACTGTAATTTTGCTACTGTTATGAATTGTAAATATCTGTGTTTTCTGATGGTCTTAGGTGACCCCTGTGAAAGGGTCGTTCAACACCCCAAAGGAGTCATGACCCACAGCTTGAGGACCACTGACTTAGTGGAGGCAGGAGTCAGAACCTTGTGTGACTCCAAAGCCCTGGCAACAAGAGGCCTCTTGGTGTCTGGCTTATGCAGCCATGCTGAGGGAAGATGATGTCATCTAAGGAGGACTGGGAGGCCTGGGGATGAGTGCTGAGGCTTCAGGTGAGGACTGATATCTACTGCCAGGCCAGAGCCCTGACCTGTCTTCCCCAGCAGAGCTCCCATCTGACAGAGTAGCAGCAAAAGGTCCCAGACCCCAGATATATGACCAAAATGGGGGCTGAGTCATCAAGACTTAGGGGAGGGGCTTAGCAGATTGAAGATAAGAAGAATATTTGTTAAAACTGACCCTTCTGTCTACCCAGCTCTGATGAGTTATTAATATCCTCTACCTGGAATCTCAATCCTTTTCTGCCTCTTACAATGACTTGTGTGTGATCCTTACAGGGCAGGGGCCAGGACCCTAGGAGAGGTGTTACCAGCCGAACTTGGAGAGGTGACAGAAGAAAATGAATCTCACTCACCATCATTATAGCCCTCAGTTCTGGGTGGGAGCCAGACCTACTTAGCTTCATTTGGGGAACCTGAGGAGTAGAAGGATAGTGCTTGGTACCTCTGCCACCAGGAAACAGAGTCTCCAGATAAGATTCATAACCCTGGAATAATGATGGCCCACTCAAGACCGTATGCAAATGTATGGGTTGAGTGGATGCTCTATAGCTCACAGATATGCCTGGGGTTATTAGAGAAGGACTGAGGTGGGAGTGGGCCTGGAGCAGAACCCTGAAAATGGAAAGGACTCATTAGGGTGGGGGGTCCCTTAGTGTGGTCATGGAGAGGAGAGAAGTATAACACATCAGCCTGGGTACAAAGCGGGGAGCCAGCGTGGGAACCCTCCACTGTCGTTTATTTCACCTAGCGCTGCCTGATTCCTGGGGATGGTCAATGCCCTCAGATCTAACACTAGCAAGGCCTGGTTAAAGTTCTAGGGGAAACACAAGACCTCTAGGGAAACGTGTCTGTCACCAAAGCAGGCCCAAGAGAAGCAGGAATCAAGGTGGGGCCTGGTCTAGAAGGGCTTTGCTGATGCTTGGTTTAGGAGAAGGTGAACACTGCCACACTGGTGGCTCCGTCCAGACGGCTCCATCAAGCAGGCTACCTACTGGCTTCTGTGCACAACTCCACGCTCAGCCCCATAGGAGGCATCTCTTGGCCAATGTTTTTGCCAGTTTACAGGGACACTCTGCTCTTAGGGAAGATCCATGTCAGAAACTTTTCTGGGAAGCTACACTTCCCCAGTGCTCCTTCTCCACTCCTTTGCGGGTGCCTGGTCCCCTGACAGCCTGCTCCCTGGTTCTTCCTGTCATTTCACAGTGCCCAGGGGTATGGTGGGGGTGTGCACCCACTACACTACACAGAAATAAAGAACATTCCCACCCACCAACTCTTCAACTCGGGAGGGGCTATTTTAGGCTGCACCTGCCCCAAGGAAAGATCAACAGCCAATGTCCTTATTTACATGTGGAAAGGCTGAGTCATGGCACTGACTTATCAAGGCATCCTCAACACTCCAGTGACTCAGTGAGGTCAATATGCCACCAAACCCAACAGACAACTTTATGCCTTCAGGCCCTACTGTGTGCACGGTTATGGGGCTTAGCCAGAGCCAACACTTCCCGCTGTGGTCCTACATGAATGCAGCCCAGCATCATGAGGTCAATAACGCTGGAATCCTAGCTAAGTGTGGTAGCTCAGGCCTGTAATTACAGTATTCAGGTTTAGGCAAGAGGATCTGGAGTTCAGGCAAGCCAGGGCTACATATCAAGTTCAAGGCTAGCCTGAGTTATATGGAGAGACCCTATATTAAAATGAACAAACAAGTCGGGCGGTGGTGGTGGTGGTGCACGCCTTTAATCCTAGCACTTGGGAAGCAGAGGCAGGTGGATCTCTGTGAGTTCGAGGCCAGCCTGGGCTACAGAGTGAGTTCCAGGAAAGGCACAAAGCTACACAGAGAAACCCTGTTTCGAAAAACAAAAAACAAAAACAAACAAACAAAAATGAACAAACAAAAAACAGCAAGGGATATGATTTTGCCTGGGATGTTAAATCCTCTGGACACACTGAGAGGCAACCCATACACACACGCAGGCACACACACAGAGGCAGATAGATAGATGATCAAAAGACAAACAGACAGACAGACACCTCCTGTATGCAAAGGACTTGCTAATAACAAGTTTGTGGATCCTGTGGTTTTATTTCTCTGAGAGACACAGCACCAACGGAGTCTGTCCATTTTGTTACAACTGTTAAGTACAACCTTTTTTATGGTGAAGCATCCCTAACAGGGCTCTGTAGAGTTACAAGTGAGTGTTTGCCAAGCATGTAGGAGGCCCTAGCTTCAATCCAGAATAATCTTTAAAAAAAAAAAAAAAGTAATTCTGAAGTATCACCAGGTTGAAACTTCCAGTCTCACTGTAGATCCAGCCTGAAAAGGCCAGATCCCCAACTCTAGGTACTAGGGCCAGGCCCTACTCAGACTTGGACATCTGACTACTTGGCTTTCTCATCCCATCACCCAGGACACCACCCCATCCATCCATCTTCACTGCTCAGCTCCAGCAGCAGCAGGAATTCGAGCAGCAGCTGTGAAGAGCAGTTTAGGACCCAAAGTGCCCAGAGGCATGTACTGCCCAACTCTCCACACTTCCTACAAGTCTAGTGAGTGTGTACACCTGTTGAATCTTTCTAAGGCTCGTACTGAGGAATCAGCATTTACTCTCATTGCTCGTTTTCTCCTATTCCTTCCCCTTCCAATAAATATCTTTAATCTTTCTCTTCCATCTTAATCTTCTCTTTTCTCCCAGCCCCAGTGGGATTGGGGATCAAATCTAGCCTTGTGCATGCTAGGTAAGCACCATCCTGAGCCATATCTCTAGCCTGTCATACTCATCTTTGCTAGAAGACATCAGGTCACTCTACAAAGGAGGTGAGAAAGAAATAGGACGAGGGAAGGAAGGAGGGAGTCAGGGAGAGAGACAGAGAGAAAGAACACTATGGACACTGGAAACATACCTAACAATCAAATTACAAAGTTACATTTAACTTCACTCTGGGGCTCCTGCTGTGTAGTTACCAGAAACATTTACATTTTTGCTTTTTAAAAAATTATTATTAAAAACACATCCTGGCTGGTGAGATGGCTCAGCAGGTAAAGGTACCTGCTACCAGGCCTGCTGACCCAAGTTCAATTCCCAGAACCCACATGGTTAGAAGGAGCGAACTGACTCCCTCAAGTTGAACACACACACACACACACACACACACACACAAATCCCAGTGAAGATAAACAGAAGCTGAACTCTGGGCACTACTAGGGAAAAGTAAAACAGTGGACCTACTATGGAAAACAGTGAGGACAAAGTGAAGCAGAATCACCACATGACCCAGGACCCAGGAATGCCATACCTGAGTGGGCACTCAGTGTCTGAGTAGACACTCAGAAACAGCTACCTCAGCCTGGCCAGTCTCTGCAACACTGTGGGCGGCAACCCCCGAGAGGGAACTGCAGTCCTCCCAGACAAAGTGTTCATTACCCTTCATCCACAGTGCCTGCGACGAAGAACGTCTCATACGCAAGGGTGCTTGGGATTGGGGAACACTTTCAGGGATCTCACTGGTGGAGCACCTTCAGTCTGGATCAGAAAGCCCACACGTGGGCCAGTGCGATGGCTCAGCGGGCAGAGGCCACCAAGCCTGACGACCTGAGTTCTATCTACCTGAGCCCCACATGGTGGAGGGACCCTGACCTCCACATGCACACCGCGGCACACACACACACCACACAGATAAATGTGGTAATAAAAACTTGGAGCATCTGGGTAAAGCAGTAGACTGGAAGCTGCCTCCATAGGACCCAGCGAAAAGTCACAATGAGTAAAAACAGACTATTCCAAAAAGAGGCGGAACTTTGGGAAAATCACAAAGGTGGTGCCCGAACAGCTGAGAAATACAAAGAAAAAGATGGGCGAACCAAAGGACAGGGAGCAAGCCAAGCACAACTCCGGACACAGCTCCCTGGCAGGGGAGAAGCAGAAGCCTCATCCAAGAGGAAAGCCAGGCAGCCCTGATGAGGAGGCTGGCGGTTCACCCTCACGACAGCCAGCCCCACAAACCTCAGGGCCTATTGGGAGTTTTGGTGAGACGATATTCCTTCTGGCCAACGGATCCACAAGTGAAGAGGAATCCCATTCCATGGCCTGGGGCCACCTTGAGAGGCAGCCTACTACTTCAAACTGAGGACCCTGGGGGCTGGAACAAGGAACCACCATAGGTCAGGGAGATGGAATCGAACCTGTCCTCGCTGTCGGGTCGAACAGCCCTGGGAGGCAGGTGTGTGGAGAGCACAGGGCTAGATAACGACAAGCCAACAAGTGCACGCAGCAGGCAGTTCAGCTCAGGCCAGGAAGAGGGAAAGGTGGCCTTGATCTCAGGGCCTGGAAGCAGACTCCATCAACTGAGAAGAGCCCTGAGGTCTCACAGCCCGAGCCGAGGCCAACAGGGTTAACCTGTAGCACCTGGCCGCTCGGAAGCTCCTGTGGCTGACCCCTGTAGCAGGAAGGCCGGTATTTAGGAGGTTTGGATACAGGAAGTCAGGTCCTCCGTGTGGACACATTACAACACTCTAGCTACTTCCCCCACTCTAAAAACTTGAAAGAGTCCTTCAGCTGTGACATCAGGAACCCAGCAGGTAGGATCCAGAGTTTCAGGGCAGACTGATGAGAAGGGAAGCTACCACAGTGAAGACGGCTCTAGCAACCATCAGATGCTGGTCCAGTGCAGGCTCAGCACCACCACAAGCCTTGGAAAGGCGAGAGTCCACACAACCTCCTGGCCCTCCCTGCGCATCTAACTAGCAGTCTCCCATTTTCGAGGATCCAGAAACCTGCTCCAACAATACTAAAAGCTGCAAGAGAAAAACACCAAGTCACTGACAAAAGAGAATATAATCTCAGATTTCTAATCAGCAATAATATAAATCAGGAAAGCACGAAGCAGTGGTTCAAGCCTTGAAAGTCAGTACCTATCAGCCACGGCTGAATGTCCAGCAAAGCTACTGCTTACAACGACATGAGACTGACACTCTGCTTATTGTGCCCAGAGGGCAATTATCTTTTTTTTTTTTTTTAATATTTTTATTTACTTTTTAAATTTAATTGTTTTTTTCTTTTTTAAAAAAAATATTTATTTATTTATTATGTATACAGTGTTCTGTCTGCACAACAGAAGAGGGCACCAGATCTCATTACAGATGGTTGTGAGCCACTATGTGGTTGCTGGGAATTGAACTCAAGACCTCTGGAAAAACAGCCAGTGCTCTTAACCTCTGAGCCATCTCTCCAGCCCAGGCAATTATCTTTTACCTGACAGAAGAATAAGGACATGTCAAGGCAAGCACAAACTATGGCAGTTCATGGCCACTAGGTCTTACTTCAGAGGATACATAAAGGAACAATATACACAGAGGAGCGCTACGTAAGGAATCCATCATGTCTAGCACAGTAAATCAGCAAACCCTTAATACCAACAGGGAGAAAGAAAAACAAACAAACTAACTAAACCCAACCAACCAGGAAAACAAACAAGAAAATTAAAGCAACTAGCAAACATTCTCAATAATAACCTTAAGTGTAAACGGCTCAACTTGCCAAGAGACACAGACACTGACTGGATTGAAAAGCAAGGTCCACCTACTGGGCAGGTCATCCAAAGTAAAAATCAACAAAGACCTCAGAGTTAAATTACACCATAGGTCCCATGGACTAACAGATCCACAAGATGTCCCATCTAACAGATATGGGATATCTATTCTCTAAACAGCCTACAGAACATTCTAAAACAGACCACAATGTAAGTTTCCACAAGCACACAACCCCACCTAGCTTTAGCCACTTAACCTTTATTTTAGCAAGGTGTCAAAAACAAAGGGGCGGGAGCTCTTCAACAAATGGTGCTAGGGAGGCTAGGTATTCACGCGAGAAACAATGGAACTAAATCTGCATCTCTCACAGCGCACAAACATTACTTTAAAATGGATCCAAGACCTTTCTGTGAGATGAGAAACTGCTTGAGAAAGCATCCATAAAACACAGGCATGGGGTGGGGTGGGGGGTGGGAGGTGGGGATGGCCACTCACATGCTTTGAGGGGTCAGGCCTGGCCACGGGCAGGGAAAGCCACCCCATGAACAACCAGCATCCCCCCTTTTTTGTTTACTGGTGATGAACAAAAGTCAGAAGAAGGGGCAATGCTATCATTAGACTACCTCCTGTTGAATGGGAGCGTCCAAGTCCTCGGGGCAGGCGTGATCTTCACTGTCATGGTGTCACAGGGGGTCGCAGGCCTCTGGCTCTGTAATAACAAGTGTTTAAAAGTCTACCCAGCCTGGTACAAAGCTTCCAGTACAGCCAGGGTTGTTACACACACACACACACACACACACACACACACACACACACACTGTCTCCAAAAATCAAAAACCAAAAACCATATAAAAAAGAAAAAGAAAAAGAAAAAGCAAGAAAAGAGAAATCTTTTGGATGTGTTGTTGAAGACATCCAGACAGGAAGTTTATGAAGCAGGGTGAGACTAGTAGGATTAAGAAAAAGAGAATGGGGTTTAAGAAGGGCATGTCCAATTCCATATTGGACTGCCAACGAGCCACTGGCCAGAGGCATCAAGCTGCTCCTTATGTTTTTGGAGCTCCATCTGGAGATGTCAGATCTTGTCTTTTACTATACCTGACTGGTTAACACAGAAGCAACATCCCTCCCTGAGGAAGAAACAAAGACCACCTCTCTCTGTTGTTAGTGAATCCAATCCTCTAGGACTTTGTAGCTCTACGGCCAGTGAGTCTACTTGGCCCTGAAAGGTAAGGATGGTCTGAACAACGCATTGGAGAACCTGGATGAACTGAGAAGTAAATCAACAGTGTAGCTAGGGGACTAGTCATCCCGCTGTCCAGTGTTGACACCAGCGGTTCTATCCAGGACTGCTAGAAAGGGTATGACCTGAACAGCTCATCTGTCACACCATGCTGCTATAAACCCTGTGATGGGAATCAGCAAGGGTTCTTCACCTAGTATCTAGGTACCACCCCTAGTTTTAGAAAAAGGAATACCAGGGCACAAGTCCCAGACCACCCAGGGGGTAGGAAGTGGTAAATTGAGTGCCATAAAGAATTCGAGGCATTGTGCATGTCTGGGCATAGGGTCTGGGTGGTAGTACTAAGGGTTATGGTATTATTACAGTCTGTAGAATCCAGTGTGCCCTGGAAGTGTGTTCCTGAAGAGTTAAAGCAGTCTGTGATATGAAAGAGAGAGATGTGGGAGAGATAAGGGATGGTAGTGCTATTTGGCTTAGAGCAATTATTAAGTGTCGAGGTGAGAGTCTACTAAGACAATGGGCAAGGCCACAAATGGTGGTCATGAGTTTGACCTGGAGGGACACACAACCAACATTCTCCAAAGTGACCAGGCAGAGTGTTACTTAATAGGTAATGCTTGGAGGTTAAAGGCTGAAACAAGAGATGGTGTGACAGGGAGGTAGTATCAATATCGTCTAAGATGATACTATGAGGGAGGTAAGGACCACTGAGGAGCTTTGGACCACTTCTACTGTGTCTATACCCAGGGGTTGAGAGTGGGGCATGTACCATCTGTATTTTGATGGTGCCTGATGGGAGGCCGTGATAAATGCTATAGTAAAGTTTACCCATGACCCCCGTCTCCCATCCGGGGTGCCATGGGTTCTTATTTAGGATATAAAAGATCCCTCACTTTGCACAAATGGTAGAATACCTTCCTGAATATGCATCATGTCTCCTATAGGACCAATAAGGGCAGCCTCCACAAGTCTCTGCCAATGTTGACAGTAATCTCTAGAGAGAAAGCAAGCATAGGGGACAAGTGTTTTAGAAGTTGATGTAGATGTTACAGGGACAAGTATTTCCTTTTGGCAACCTGCTGGTGAGCAGTCTCCATAACCCACCACGCAAGTGGTCTGGTTGAACCATTACATATAGATTTCATAAACCTCTGAAATTTTAATATAACAATAGCATAGAGGGTGAAAGAAATCTGGAACACTTTTCATTAACTGAGATCCCTTTCTTATACCTTTACAACGTACGTACCTTAAGACACCAGCTTTCCCATCCTCGGACACTTGCATAGTCTCCCATTGCTTACTTCAGCGTTCACGATCCCAGACCTTTATAACCCTTTCTTAGACCCCCAGAGCTTATTTCCGCTTTCACGGTCTCCATCCAACCATTTACCACAGACATGAGTAGTTATCACCGAGAACAGTCACGGCAAAGCAAGTTCCTCCAGATCCTTCTGTCCTCCTCTCCTCTTTCTGTCACAGTCTGGTGGCCCACGTGACACGGGACAGAGATTGGAGAGGGAGTCATAACCCAACTCCAGAGCTAGCTTTCCAACAAGGCAGAACAATTTTAATATCACCCTCACTCAAAAGACATCTGAATCCCTGCAAAACTGAATCTAGTGGCCAGAAAGCCCAGAAATAAATTCTAAGCCCTTGCCCTCAAAGTAGTCATGGCAAGTGGCATTAGCGGTGATGGCTGGCAGCTAGCAGCATCAGAGGGGGGGAAAAAACAATAAATACAGAAGATAGAAAGCTCACACACTCACAGGAGACCAGTCAGAAGCAAAACATGCAGTCAGAAGCAAAACATGCAGTGGCCATCATCACTCATACATTTAGCTGAGCCTGACCCATTTGCATCTCTGCTTCCATATCTGTCACAAGACTTATGGACACACCAGAAAACACAGATTCATTTGCACAGACAGACAGAAAAAAACTTTCCAAACAACCAGGACCAAGTAGGTGGGTGGCATCTGCTTCTGCACTGGATGGGAGTGAAAAGATTTTGTACTTGGATGATGATTTTGTTTGTCTACATGGGGGGGTTGGGGTGTCACATACTGGGGGATGCACCTGGGAGGCCAGCAAGGGAAAAGGTGTTGGATTGTGTGATTTGGAGGAAGAGGAGGAGGGCAATGATCAGCAAGCCTGGGGTCCAGTGGAATGGAGGAGTAAAAGAAACAGAAGCTCCTATTTGGGCTAAGAGGTCCCTTTCCAGCAAGGGGACAGGACAGGCTGGCACTACTAGGAAGGAGCGGGTAAGGTGCCGGTCCCTAAAGATACAAAACTAAGTGGTAGGATTTGGTGAGGCTGGTAAGCTGTCCCCCTAACCTGATGATAGAGGAACTAGGAGAAGTGCACCCCTAAAACAACGTCAGGACAAGCAGGTGGCCCCAGTGTCCAAAAGGAAGGCGATAGATGCCCTGATACTGTGGAATTCACCTGAAGTTTCCTGTCAGAGATGTCTGCGGTTGGGTCCAGACTCCCCGTCATCCATGGCCAGACCAGGAAGTTGGCTAAAGGGCGACCTGGGCTTGATGTCCTCACATCACGAGGGACATGGAGGCAGTCAACACCCCAATGCCTTTCTTGATGGCACCGTGGACATGGTTCAGGTGGTTCACGGGGGGTTTGGACAAGCCTGGGATCTGTGAAACTTCTGACTGCATTTGAAACAGGGACCTGGAGCTTCTCAGGTTTTGGGAGGCCAGGGAGCCTTGGCAGTTGTTATGGCCTGTCGAAAGGCCTTTGCCAGCATCAAGTATTTTTGTTTGGGGGCTTTTTCATGTCCCCCATGGTACACGTTAAAGGCCATTGCTAAGACTTCTGCCTGTGGTGTCAGGGATCCTTTCTTTAGACATTTAGGTTTGCCCTAATATCAGGGAAACTCCGGGAGAAGTAGTAGGTCGTGAGAAGTTCCTTTCCATCTGGGGTCTTAAGATCCAGTTTGATATATATTAAGAGGGCCTTCATAAGGCAGTCTAGGAATTGGATCAGTTTTTTGTGTTTGACCTGGATGACCTCTTAGATTTTTTCATAATTAGCACATTAAGGGTGGCCTTGTGGAGACTGGCCAGGAGGCAAATTATAAATTGGTCTGCAGCTCAAATGCCCTCAGCAGTATTGTAGTTCCATTCCTGGTCCTGGTCGGGACCACCTCAGGAGCATTAGTTTGGCGGATTTCATCTGTGTGTACCCTAGCCTGGTCCCAGACTCGCTCGCACTCCTCAGGGAGGCTACTGGTGAGAATCGTAGATTGGGAGATATACTAGAACTCTTTAATGACAGTGATCGAGAGAGATCGCCTAATAAGAAAGGAGTATGTACCCTGACCAAGTCGTCCACCCCATCAACACCACAAAGGGCCAGATTAGGCCGGGGAAGGGGGGAAGAGAGGGAGGGGTTCCATGGTGGGAGGACTAAGGGCTGCCAGTGGGCTGAAGGTGGGGGCCAGGGAGATTGATTAGGGTGGCCTGTCTGAAAAGGGAGGGGCGGGAGGAGAAAGAGCTGTGGGTTGACGCCAACAGCAGGGAGGCCGAATCCAGAGTGGTTTGGGCTTCATAGCTGGGAAGTTAGTGGTGAACAGCAAGAACAGAGCGAGGACTTGAAGAGTGTAAGAGGAAGCTGGAAACACAGGGGATGGGACTCTTTCCATTTCCCCCATCATTCACAGTATTTGTAAAGGCCTCAAATAATACTAGGATCTAGCATGCCATTAGGTGGCCATTTGGATTGATTGTCTAAGGGGTACTGAGGCCAAATTTGATTGGAAAGATGAGCAAATTTAGGGCCCTTCAGATCGGGTGCTACATGGAGAGCCTGAAAGTTTTCTAAAGGCATCCCAAGGGGGAATGAGAGGGTGTGGAAAACCGTTCCCATGCATGAGAAGGGGAAAGAAAAATGTCACTGCAGCCTGTAGTCACAGGTCTCCCCAGGACTCAAGGAGGACTGAATGAGAACCAAGTTGTTCATGGGTCACCAACACTCAACAGGGGCCAGGAGCTTAGGCTGACTAAGCCAGAGGAGGGACTCAGCACCTGGTATCCGGGCTTTGTAGAGGACAGAAGACCAGGACAAAAACCGAGCTCTACAAGGGTGTGTGTGTGTCATTCACGGGAAAGGGTTGGGGAATGGAGTCGCAAAAGCCCTAAGGGTCTAGAGGAGCTGAGGGATTGTGGCAGCTCTGGAGGGAAGGCAGAAAAGGGCAGGAAGGGGAGCAATAGCTCAGTTAGGCCTAAGGAAACCAGGATGGCAGCTCCAAGGGTGGGGGATGGGGTCAGGTGAAGAGGGCCAGCCAATTAGCGCCTTAGAGATCTGGCTGGTCTGGGAGCACCTCTGCTGCCAAGAGTGCCAGAGGGATGCTGTATGCTCAATGGTCACCTCCTTGGACTCAGAGAAATGTTTACACTGACCAAAGGGGAAACTTACCTAATTGCCACTGTTGGATGGGGTGTCGAGTGATTGGTGAGCCAACGTTCTGTTGCAGTGGACTGGAGATGAGGGATAGGGTCCCAGTGCAACTCAGACCCCGAGGGGGCGTACAAACTCCAGGAGAGCCCATCCAAGTCACAGCAGCAATGTAAGTGTTGCAGCTCTAAGGGGAAAGGTATCTTGGCAGCTGGGAGCCAAGGAATACCACAAAGTCACCACCGCATTACAAACCTCACGTAAGAGATTTACTGTACTAAGAGGGGAAAAAAGACCCAGGAGGGTGGCTGGGTCTGCTTGGGTGAGAAGAAGCAGAGGACTGAGCAGAAGACAGCGTTTATATAGGGTTTCTGGGGAGCGGGGAGTACTTTCCAGGGTGGCCTGAAATTGGAGGGATTATGTGGCCTAATCTTGGGGCAAGTTCAGAGATTGGTGGGATTTATTTTCTGTAGGGCAGGGCCTGGCTACTCTCCCACCTCAGGGCAAGGGCAAGGCTGGGCTGCTCACTTTGAGGGGTCAGGCCTGGCCACCAGAGTAGTCTAGGGATGGAGCCTGGTGGCCAGAGGTCTCTAGGGGCAGGGCTTACACCAGGAGTCTCTGAGCACACTGGCAGGGAGAGCCGTCCTGCTGCCAAGAGTTGTCATGAGTAGCCAACACCACAGACACTGCCACGTGACCCCAAGCCCTCAGGGCTGCCAGTGTGTACCTTATAGGACGTGCATTCCTGGTGTCACATTCTGTTGAGCGTGAGTCTCCTAACTATGAACGATACTTCACAACTGCTTCAGGAAAACTGATTCACAGTGCTTGCTCTTGAGAGGCTGGTGCCCACAGACTGCTTCTGCTTTCAGCTGCCATCTCAACTGACTGATATGACAGGAGTCCGACAGTTTGAATACAAAGTGGCCCCCAAGGCTCCTAGGGTGACTGACTGCCTGGTCCCCAGCTGGCAGCACTGCTCTTGCAGTAGAAAAGTTTGGGCTGATCTAGCAGATCCCCTGGAGACTGCCTCTGAAGCATGATCCCCAGTCCCTTCCTGTCTGCCAGGAAGGGAGACCCTCCTCTACCATCCTCCACTGGTGATCACGACTTAATGAACCCCGTCCTGCCCCAGGTCCTTCAGCTGAGAAGCCACCATGACTGTTACTAATTAATAGCTGCTCCAGTGCACAGGAGGGAGTTCCCAGCAGGCCGGCTTCTCTCGGAAGGCAGTGCAGGGACGCTGACCGACACACAGTCTGATTCTTTCTACCCCGCACTGTCCACTGAACTCTGCGCAACTCCACACTGCAGATTAAATTTTAACCACAGTCCCATGCTTCTGTGGGGGTGAGGGAGTGCTGGGGGTTGAATTCAGGACTTTACAGGACAGGCAAATGCTCTCCAATGAGCTACATCTCTGGTTCCACAGTCCCATGTGTAATGTTGGGCCAGCCCCAATCATATTACAAAAACCAAATGATCACCCACTACCATTTGGCTTGCTATCACTCAAATGCAAAATTCCCACCAGGAAGGCTTGGACAGCCCCACTCCTTGCAGAATCAGGTACTCTGGTCCTAGTGAGTTCTCCATGGGAGGGTTTCACGTAGAAATTTCACACAGAAGGCATTTCATGCAATAAGAGTAACGTCAAAATGATCTACCAACAGGCAGGTTTTGTGAGAGCTTTAATGGCACAAAATGTTTATAGCTACAAGTTACACGTGTTCTGTAAACTGTAAGGAATGTCGAGAGTGCTGACGAGACAGACGAAGGATGCTCATCACTCTGGCTCAGTTAATGCCAGCAGTTCCAACAACTGGTTCACTGTGAGATTCGTCTCACGGGTGAGTCTCCATTTCACTCTTTACTGTAACTGAGTGACTCTGCTGTGCTGTTCTCTGTGGCGCTTTCCTCTTGACTTACAAACATCTGAGCCAGTTTTCATCAAACTTAAAACGAAGCCTGCTTTCCATTCCAAATTGTAAACAGGAATAAAGCTTTTCAAACATTATCTTAAATTTCAACTCCTGGTTGAATTCTGCTTTGCAATAGGACAATCTGTTTTCACTCAATGAGAATCTGTGTAGGAACATAAACATCCCGTATGTCAGGGTTGCAAATCAACACCACACAAGCTCACTGGTGGGCAGTTGTACTGTGACGTGTTCCATGATCTTACTGATACTTTCACACATGGTAAAACTAAACTCAGCTGTAATGTAGAAACAAAATCCTCAGTGTCCCCACAGTCCGATGGCACTGCTGATAAACTGCTACTGAACTTATGAAGAAGGTGACGTCTGCCTGTGAGATCACCTAATGAGCGACTGCTCTGCTTGCTCACACACAAGCACTGCCGACCGTGCTGTAGTTTAGCTTCAGCAGCCTTGCCAATCTGATTCAGGCTTTTCAAAAACAAACAAACAAATAAACAGGCCACCGGCTTTACTTTCTTCCTAAAGAAATTCAAATACAAACACTTGAAATAAATAGGCGAGAAGGCAAATCAAGCGTCACCAGGTTTAAGAGCAAGACAGGAAAAGGGCAAAAGACGCCCACAATCCTTTAGACATTAAATGCTAGAAAGAAAATAACTCACAAAAACTATTTTGGATATATTATCTTTCTTAAAGATAAACAGCTATGTTCTTGAAAAAACGATAGAAATGTCTTCCTAGCTGTGTTACTTTCCATTTCCATATAACACACCAATTTTATAACCCTTTATGTGAGAGAGGAGTTAGTTTCTACATGCTAGCAAACCTGGTTGCCATATTTATTCAAGTCAACCTGGTGCACCATGTAGGTTGCTAGCTTTGAAATTCACAAAGGTTCTTTCTGCAACTATAGCAAGTCTACATCATAAACAGTAATTAATTATATATAAAACAGAATCCTTTAGAGTCATGCTATGTTCTTTAATCCAACAAAATCTACTTGAGATAATCTGCAGTCCCGATGCTGTCTAACAATTTGGTCCTAGCGCTTCACATTTTAGAAACAGACAAAAGAGAGTCTGCCATTCAAAGAATTTTCTGAGTATTGCAGAACTGAAAAGACAGCTATGTGAGAAAGTCACCAGGGCCTGGGAGATCCTAGGGACGCATTGAGAAGACCGCAGCCAACGGCAGGAAGTAAGGGACCACAGAGAATGAATGGCATCTTTCCAGAACTTTGTCAACTCTTCCCAAAATCCAGGTCTGCTTTCTGAAGATACACAAGTGCTTGGAGTAACTCTGAAGTTATTCTTCAGAGTGCAAAGGCTTCAGGGTGTAAGCAAAGCTTCCTAAGACAAGAAGCCTCTAGTAACACCACAAATCAGACTCGTTCCAAGTCTCTTCTTAGAAAAAAAAGAGAGAGAGAGAAAAGAAACTAGAAAAACAAGTAAAGAAAGTCATGAGAAATTCACATGCAGATAACACATGAAAATACCAAACGCACAAAAATCTCAAAAGCAATTTCATGTATGTCTAGGCCTGAGGCATTCCTTAAAAATAAAGATTCTCTATCATAGAAAAGATAGCATTGCAACATACTAATGTTAGAATCTGCCAGTATGTTCTAGCCTTCTATTTCCTATCTGTCACTCCTACAGGCAGAACAGGAGGCTTAGGAAAACAGTGGTTCCAAAGCTGGTTGAAAGTAATTTTTATTGCCCAGGATATTTTTTTCCTTGTGTCTTGCTTTTTTTTTTTGGTTTTGTTTTCTTTTGTTTTTAATAACTATAAATTCAAGCTTAGGGAAGCTTGTTTTTGTCCTGGAAAACAAAAACTAAACAAAGCTTTTATAGTATTGTTTGCAAACCTGACCTCATTTAGAAAGAGATGTAGTTGCATGGCTAGAATCCAGTTTCTAGCATGGATGATGCAGGTGTGACTCTGGTGGTACTAAGAGGAGACGATGGCATTGTTGACAAGATTATCATCTGCTGGTGGCATTGCTGAAAAAAGCCCTTGCAAATTTCTAAACGACAGTAAACTCTGTTAGGAATCTCTAAAGTGTCTTACAGGCCAAAAAGGGAACAAGGTTAGTAAAATGCCTCACAGAGCCTGAGGAAAATACTGGATTTGAGAGTTACTGGAATTGGGTATGTAAAAATGGGGTTGTAGGTTGGGGATCATGCTTACAATAGGTCTCAAATTCAAACTACAATACACCACTTCACAGGCCACGCGCATTTCCAGAGGCTTTTCGTTTCCCTCAGTAGGTGCTGGCAGAAGGTGTGCTCAGTCGTTTTCCAATATAGATGCTGAAAGGAAGCAGAGCGTATCATGGCCTGTCCATTCCCACAATTCCCCCAGCCCGGCCGGCCCATAGGTCATCTCTATTGAAAGCCTCAGCAAACACGTCCCAGACTCCCTGAGCCTCCACCCCTCTTCTTCCCTGTCTGCTAATCACGCATGCTCCCACTGAGTTACAGCCCACCGACTAGCTCAGCCCAGATGGTTTTACAGGGTTCCGTCTACCCATTAAGTCAGGACTGGAAATCACAAGGGCAGTGATGTTAGGACCAGGTCAAGCTAGGAAAAAAAGAGACCCCTTCAAAACTCAAAACAGTCTTCCCCAGCCCTCAAGTGTTTCTGTTTGGATAAATGTTCTACTGCTATTTCAGATCTAAAGAGATGGTCACAGAGACAGTGCTTTTAAGATGGGACCTAATGTGAGTTTCCAACACCAAGCAAGAAAACGACCCCTTCCACAGCAAAAGCAGAGTGCCAAGGAAAACAAATGGCACAATCCTCAACATAGTAATAGCAATTTTTAAGACCCTTAAAAATATTCACCTGCAGCAAGAGTTAAACTTAATTAAAGCAACAAAAACAGCTTAAAGATACAGGAAAGCAAGAAATATTGCCAGGCCTCAAAACCAAGCTTTTTAAGGTAAATGAACTGAACAGTTGCTATTAAGCAGGTATTGGTAAGAGTCCTCCCAAGCTGCACAGTGCTCCTACCCTGCTTCCTCCACAAGTGCCTCCTACGCCACTGTCTGTAAATACCGGCCCTGTCTTTACCAGCAGGTCCTCTACCAAGGAGACGGTAAAAGATGCACATGTGCCCATGCTCCAGAGCAGGCACTTCCCTCTGCTATGCTGAACCACTCACAGCAAGATCAGGGATGATCCACTTTCCATGCATCAGATACAGAAAATGACTCACTGCACATGCTCATAGTGTGGCAGGTAGGTCTTGGAAAATTAATTAAGCTAATGCTTACAAATTGAAATCCTTCTGAAGTATATTTTCTTAAATATTCAAATCAAGAGAAAAAAGCCATTAATTGAAAAAACATGCCACAAGTTAATGAATTAAGGTAAACATGAGGCTGACTTTTGAATAAATGCCACAAAGTTAAAAGAAAAAGACAGTACCTACAGCAGTCTACCAGTGTATTCAAGAATCATCCTCCACAATGGTGTGTTTTACCATCTGGGGGGAAAACCATTTTGCATTTACTCCTACATTTATATTGAATAACATAAATTACTCACAATTAGCTAAATTTTAAATAACTCAAAAAAGACAAGTAATCATGGAAGAACCCCCTTGGGCAGTACTACCCAGGGAAGGAAGGAGCGCAGACGGCTCTTTTGATCTGAACACCTTACTGCCCATTACCAGTAAGTAATGCACTGGCATCAGGGTACTTACCCTAGCCCCAAAGCCAACACGTGAGAGAGGAAGAGAGACGGGATGAAGACCTTTAGGAACTCGGCAGAGAAAATGCCCCCTTTCTTCATGGCTCCACTCTTCCTCATGCTGAGAGACACAGCACGTTTAGGGTGTCTGAAATGGAACTCTCTGGGGAAGAAGTTGAGACAGAGACTGGGTTCAGAACACAAGATTCGGGACTACACCAGCCCTGAAGACAAGCACATAAAACACACCACCAAGACGCATGCAGGACTTACTTGGGTGGGATGTTTTCAGGTCTACTGGACCAGTCTGATACCCAGTCTGCACTTTTCTTCAAAGCCTCAACTTCTTTCTCTCCTTCAACAACTTCTTCTTCTGACTAAAAAGAATTCAAATAGTGAGAGGAGAGGAACAAGAGAAAAACAGAAAAGGAAGACCAATTCCTTTAAATACAAAAAAAAACCTAAAAAGTTATGCATTAGTCATTTTTATGTAGGAAACAATCTGTTTTCTGAAACGGCTCCAAACTGACCTAAGAGCATACCAGAAGAGCAAGTGAGCCTGACAGAGGCTGCACTGAAGGACAGACCTTGCAAAAGCCCTCATTAGGGAGGTGACGACACCCTGGAGCTGATGCTGTTGAACCTAAGGATGCACACGAACAGTTTACTATATCTTATTTTCAACTGCATTTAAATTTTTCAGAACTAGAAAAAAATAAAGAGAACACACCAAAAAAGATGTGGAAACAAAATAAATCGATGAGAAAGTTGGCAGAGATGTGGTAAATCACAATGCTGCCAAACACCTGAGAGAGAGCAACATCTACTTAAGCTGCTCACATGCACTAATCTTGACCTTGGTCAATCCCCAAACAGAAATTGTGCACTCCATTCTACTGAGGAGGGCAGGGCTTGTGTGGAAGAAAAAAAAAAAGTTTACATTTCCACAAGCTTTTTCTTGTTTTCCTTTCTTTGAGAAAGTATCTTGTTCTGTAGCCTAGGCTGACCTGTAATTCATTATGTAGCCCAGGGTGGCCTTTCACCTCCCAAGTGCTGGGATTATAGACTTGAGCTACCATGCCTGGAAAGCTCTCCTTTAACAGAAACTAAGGGGATGAGAAACTAAAAATGATACATTAGTTGTATTTACTCAGTTTTAAGGAATGTGAGGCTGCGACTGCAAAGTACAGTCTTAAAACTACTGAACACTCTGATTTTTGACTAACAGGTGAAACCACCCGGTCCACTCACAGACACTGTCCACAGCTCCACCTGGTCCACTCACAGACACTGTCCACAGCTCCACCCAGTCCACTCACAGACACTGTCCACAGCTCCACGTGGTCCACTCACAGGACACTTTCCCACAGCTCCAGCTCCTAGAGACTCAGCAGTCTGGGAAAGGAGCTTAAGCCTGGCTCTACACATAATGCCAGTTGACCACCAAATCCAGGCCAAAGTGCAGGGGATGTTTGCAAGCCTTTGTCAGCTCCGTCCTTATCTAATTCTGCTGAAGCTGGCAGATTCCACTGAATAACAACACAATGCAACATTTAGGACGGACGGACAGAGCTTTGTCCAGCAGGCACTGAGACTCCTCAGCATCATGAGCTGGCTCTCTGGAGTAACCCTGAAGTCATCCCGGGCAGAAACAAGTCAGCAGCCACACGGCAAGCACTGAGCAGTCTGGTCGCACCATTTCTGAGTCTCCGGCCTGTTCTGATTTGACTTGGGTGGTGCTGTTTAGTTAGGAGGGTGGTGCCTGCGCTAGAGCACACATGTGTAGAGGCTGCTTTCCTCCTTCTACCACGTGGGGGCTGGGGCTCCAATGTGGGATGGGACTGAGGTGGTCAGGCCACCTCGCTGGCCCTCTTCTTACTTTGGTTTGATTTCAGCAATGCTGGAGACTTCAGCCTAGGGCCTCCAGCATGCTAGCAAGGGCTTTACCTCAGTCACTCCTCCCCAGCCTTACAGCAGTTTGTTCTGCTCAGTTCCTCCTCGGGTCTCCCAGGATTTCTAACTGCCTGCCGGTTTGGTTTAGGAGTTTTTGAACAAATTAGTACTTTATCATTTTCAGAGAAAACAAAGTGAGATTTGTGCTCTGAATTTTTCAAGATAATGGGATTTTCTTGAATGAAAAGGGGAATGAAATAAAGTTACTTTTGAATTCATACAGTTGTTTAAATCCATGGACATATTTCTCACCTTTCTTTAATGTTTACTATAGCTCTGCATTTCCTTTATAAATCTTAAACTTGTCAGTCCCAGGTTCAGGGAGAGGGTGGGTGAGACAGCCTCACCAAACACTCAAGGCTGGCCTCAAACTTACTTATAGCCTTGGCTAGCCTTCAGACCTCATGATTCTCAGCTCTGAATTCAGAAACTACAATACAGATCTTAACATCATGTTTGGTCCGTTTTGAGGTTTTGAATCATCTTCCTGTAATTAAAGAATATGGCAAAAGGGCACCTCACCTAACCACACAGGACTTTGCTCTTTGCTCATCCCGTCAAACTGTCCTGGGAGGTGGGAGGGTTGGTCCTTATTTCATACCCATTTAGTTCTGCATTCTCTGGCCCACCTCCAGCTCTCTTAAGGTCTCTAAACAAGGATCTTAAACTTCATGCCTGTATCCACATATAGATAAACCAGTCTCACAAGACCAAAAAGGAGGCCATTTCCAAAGACAGCAACCCCATGCTGGACCCATCCTAAAAAAAACAACACAATGTCTTCATGAGACTGTGAGTCTGCATGAGACTGAGTAGATTTCTTGCTACACAATGGAGCCTCATCAATACCATCATCCTTTCAGTAAGAGGAGGAACACTTTGCCCTGGCTGTGCCTGCTTAGGAATCCCCCTCACAGGGTTCTGCAGACCTCTCAGCTCATTTGCATGCCTAGTCTCCGGGGACTGATTCCCTTCAGAGGTTAGTTTCAGTGGAAGGACTGGAACACAGGCTTAGATTTGCTTTCAGTCCTGGTTCTAACACTGACTTGCTTTGTCATCTCAGGTGATAACCACATGAAGACAAAGTGTCTCTCTCCCCATTTCCCCGGTAGAATAACATTATCCCCAACCCCGCAACTGGACTGAGAATCTTAGCACCCAGAACAACACATTGGTAATCACTGGTGTCTCTTCTCATTCTCTGGGTAAAGCTGGAACATGACATCTCATTTAGTCCTCGCAGGCACACATAAGAAAATGAACAGCCTTAGTCAACTGTTCTTAACTTTCTAACAAAAAAACCTTTCTCATTCATGAAATATCATTTGCCTAATCCCTGGTGACTAATTTTTCAATTATTTCTTTAATCTTAAAACTATAAATGCTTTATATGCAATATAAAGCATCATCTACTAATATAGCTCCCTTATTTTAAAATTCTTACTCCACAGACCCAACACTGTCTTTATAGCATTACACTACCTTGCCAAAACCCATGCTTGTCCTCGCTGGCCAGTCCATCAGCCTGACTTATCTCCTGCTTAAGGTCAATCTCACTGACAACCTATCACTGACAATCTAACAAGCTCTCGAGCTCCCGCTCGCTCTCCCTCCCCCCTCCCTCCCTCCCTCCCCCTCCCCCTCCCTCCCTCTCTCTCACTCACTCACTCACACACAGATTTCTTTCTAATTCTATGATGGCTGCATTCAGCCCTAAAATCGAAGTTAAACTCAGTGACCACATGTGAGTCAGGGCTGTACACATCAGTGTTTCACTGAGCTAGCAGAAGTGCCCAGGGAGGATGGGGTGGGGCTGGGGGGGAGACAGAGCTCTGAAGGCAAAGGAGCTTGGGAAAGACTTGGCTTCAGCTGGCGTCTTTCTCTTTGGGCTCCGCACAGCCTGACAAGACAACTCATGGGGCAAGGACACAGGACTGCCACTTATTTGACTTCCGAGTGAGTTTATGGAGCTTCCCCACAGAGGACTACTCTTGAAGACACTTTTTGGAAAATGTCTAAGCAAAAGCTATCAGACTGAAGAACATCTGTAGCAGAGTACCAACTCTCTCCCCTCTACTGCCCAGGGGATCCCTTTTTGCCACGAACTTCATGTGCTCTTTCCACACCAGTTACAGCATCCTGCATATGGCCAAAAGAGAGTTAACTATTTCGGCCAACTACTACCAAGCTTCTTTATACGACAAAGTACATCACAGAGTAAACTGGTGCTGCAAGTTTCAGCATGCGAGCGGCTAGAGTGAGCTTAAGTAAGGCACTGCCGAGTGCGTGGACTTCCAGCCTCAGAAAGTACCGAAGGGAGAGCAGTGAGAGCGGAAAGCTGTGCAGGCTTCTGGCAGAAGACTAGAAGCACGGCACTAGGCACACAGCTCTAGCACAGGGGCCTGTGCTTGTGCAGTGAGAGAACACCACAAACAAGACATCTGCAGGCCTCCCTCAGATTCCACCAGTAACTTTCAGTTGAGCACAACAGAGTTTAAGAAACAAGGAATTCCTGCCCTCAGTTTACTGTCTTTATGCCTGCTGTAGCCTTAAGGGCCAGCCTTATACAACTGGGACCAGGCCCAGCAGTCAAAGGGACAGGTCCATGAGCTCACCGAGGCGCTGTTTCCCTCTGTACTCTGGCTAGAAGCACCAATCTTGGTAGAGCAACACTCCAGAGGCTTCAGAATGCAATCAGGCTTGGAGCCCAGCTCCATATTTCAGCCAATGAACTTTAGAGACTCTTGTGTGCTTTCCAAATCCAAGCAGAACACACACCCACCTGAGAGCTATGGTCCCTGCTGGTGTGCATCTCAACATCAAACATGATCTGTCCATCTTCCTGTGGTGAAGGGCTAGGAAAGAGAGCACTCAGTCATTAGTCTGTACTTGTTTTTTACACTTTACTTATTTTTCTGGACATGTATGTCTCTGTGTGTGGCTGCAAATATGTCCTGGTGCACATGTGAAAGTCAGTGGACAACGATTGGGAGTCTATTCTCCCCTCCCACATGTGGGCTCCTGGAACTAGAACTCAGGTCGTTGGGCTTGGCAACAATCACCTTTATCAACTGAGCCATCTGGCTAGCCTCATTCAGTAGTTTTAATTCTTGTTCTGTCATATCTTAAGACTTCACTGAAAAACAGAAAATGAAAGTTACAGCCAAATAGCTTTGAAACAGGAGCAAATTTAGAGTCTATCGGCCGGGCGGTGGTGGCACACGCCTTTAATCCCAGCACTTGGGAGGCAGAGGCAGGCAGATCTCTATGAGTTCGAGGCCAGCCTGGTCTCCAAAGCGAGTTCCAGGAAAGGCGCAAAGCTAAACAGAGAAACCCTGTCTTGAAAAACAAAAACAAAAACAAACAAACAAAAAAATTTAGAGTCTATCTAACACCAAAGAAGCAAATCATATGTTGAGAGTAAGTGGCAAATGTAATGGGGTGATCTCATAGTGACAAGCCACAATACATGGCCTGCAGATGTGGAAGCACCACGCTTTCTTGTTGTGCCGCTGTCCAATAATGGTGAAATCACCTTCAAAATCCAAACAGCCTGAGTTCTTTTGTAACAAGCCCCCAGACCTTCGCACAACTGACTTCATGCAGGAGGCACCATTCTGACCTTAAAATCCAGCACACAGGCCCCAACACCTGCCAAAGCAGGAGCAAAGACTTAATCCATCAAAAACCCAAACCATAATTCCAGGATCCAAGAAAGCCCCTAAATGTACTCACTTTGCTTTCTGGCTTCTTGCTACCTGAAGTGTGCCAACCAGGATGTGGGTTGTGTGCATAAAGACAAACGGTGAAGCCTGGGGATGCATGATTCAGGCTGGCTCCCTGTGCAGCCGCTGGCTGCCAATACAAGCTTCCTATTCAGCTTTAAGAGTGTCTATCTATATGTGTTCTTTGATGGAAGTACCTCACAACACTTTCTCTCAACACTGTTGTGCATACACAACTCTTCAACATTTCTCAGTCTCTTTAGAGCAGCGTTTCACATCTGGTGGGCTGCAACCTCTTTCACAGGGGTCGCATATCAAATATCCTACATATCAGATATTTATATTTAAAATCATAACATAGCAAAATTACAGTTATGAAGTGGAATAAAAACAATTTTATGGTTGGGGGTCACCACAACACAAAGAAATGTGTTAAAGGGTTGCAGCATTAGGAAAGTTGAAAACCACTGCTTTAGAGAATTCTGTAAGGCATGACCTGTTTTTGTGGTCCTGTCAGGATTTGTCTTTTTCATTGCCACCCTCTTGTGAGTATACACTACAGCTTTTTATTAGGAGAGAGAGAGGAGGGGAGGGAGGGAGGGAGGGGGGGGAGAGAGAGAGAGAGAGAGACAGAGAGAGAGAGAGAGAGAGAGAGAGAGAGAGAGAGAGAGAGAGAGAGACCCCGTGGAGGACAGAGGGAATACGCGGAGAGAGCTACACTACAGCTTTTAAAGGCTACAAGACACATGTGTTGGCTAGTTTCATGTCACTTGATACAGCAAGAGTCATTTTCGAAGAGGGGCCTGTGGACAAGCCTATAGTGAATTCTCCTGATTACTGATCAATGTGGAGGGCCCAGCTCACTGTGAGCAGTGCCATCCCTGGGCTGCTGGTCCTGGGTGCCTAAGAAAACAGGCTGAACAAGCCTGGAGGAGCAAGCCAGTAAGCAGCATCTCTTGGCCTCTGCTTCGGTCCTTGCCTAGAGTTCTTGCCCTGACTTCCCTAGATGATGGACTATAAGCTGTAAGATGAAACAAACCCTTTCCTCAAATTGTTCTGGGTCAGGGTGTTCATCATAGCACAGAAACCTTAAGACAGTATGTGATATCGCCAGATTGAACGCAAAAGTAGATGAGAATATAGATGTCTTGTTGAGCCAGAAATTAAAGAGGTCTGCAAAACTGTAAAACAACTGCTATTATTCATAACATTTTTGGTGATGGAGCTGAGCATGGTGACACACGCCTTTAATCCCAGCACCTGGGAGGCAGAGGCAGGTAGATCTCTGTGTGTTTGAGCCCAGCCTGGCCTACATCAATGTTCCAAGATAACCAATATTACAAAAACCCCATCTCAAACAAACAAGCAAACAAGAACGCCAAAAACAAAACAAATCAAAACTTTGTTATGGGAAACAGTTATTTTTCATCATGAAAGAATTATGTATGGGAGAAAGAATTACGTATGGATCGCTGAAATGGCTCCGTGGGGAAAGGCACTTCTTGCCTGCAATCTGAGCTTGATTCCCAGAACTTATGTAAAGGTATAGGGAGAGAACCCAATTCAAGAAGTTGCCCTCTGACCTACACACAATACACTGTGGCACGTATGCTCGAGAAAAGCATATGCATATATATAATCAATTTTTTTTCAAAAGGAGTCTTAAATGGGAATAGAAAAGGTTCACATCAAACAAGCATTATATAAATTTAGAAAAATTTTATCTTGGACAAGCATGTCCAGCTTCAGAAGCTGCAGCACAGAAAGCACACAAGACAAGGAATTCCTGTCTTCAGTTTACTGTCTTTGTGCTGCTAACACTATGGCATCCAGCCCCAGATACCTATAATGGGTCCGAGAGTCAAAATGACAGGTCGATAAGCCCACGGAAGTGCTGCTTTCCCTCTGCACTCTGTGCTGTTGACACCAATATTGTTAGAGAACTGCACCCTTCTTCACTAGTAAGCTGCTCACACCTGGCGATTCCGAATGCCATCAAGCTGGGAGCCCAGCTCCTCTCAGGCTCAGCTGGGGAGCCTGCAAGCCACTGTGCTGCACTTGTCCTGCACCGACAGCCAAGGGGGGAGCTCGAGGGGAGGTTCACACTGGGCTTTTAGAAACTGCCTGGGGTGGCAGAACAGAGCACAAGGCAAGGCATGCTGGCACATCTTCTAACCACCACTGCAGTGTCTGTCCTCGGACTCAAAGATCCACCTGCCTCTGTCTCTGGAATGCTGGGATTAAAGATTTGTACCTCCACACCTGGCATGGGATAACTTTTTAACTAAACATCTATAAAACAGGCTAGGCCTGGTCGCGTAGGCCTGAAATCCCAGCTATTCTAGACTCTGGGGCAGGGAATTTTCAAGTTCAATGCTTGCCCAGGCTACAGAGCAAGTTTAATCCCAGCCTGTGCCACTCAGAAGGACAGTTCCAAAACCAGAGTCACAAGAGGGCTAGGGATGCAGAGCAGCTCTTGCCCAGCATGCCAGAGGCACTGGGTTCAGTCCTCAGTACCAAGACAAGAAAGGGAAGAGAAGAGGAGGAAATGTACATCAGCTGAGATTACTATCCAACAAGTCTAAGAACCCCTCCACCTTCAAGAAAACACTTCCTAATAACTTCAACTACAAGTCAAATGACAGGAATCTTGAAGGCACCTTTTCTGTTGCAGCGTAGTGCTGTGCATGTTTGCTATACACATGTGTGTGCAGGTGCAAGTGTATGTCCTTGTGGAAGCTGAAAGTGACTCTCACTAGTGCCCTCTGTTGTTCTCTATCTTACTGTGAGGCAGTGTCTAACTGGACCTGGAACCCACTGTCTCAGTGAGACTAGATGGCCAGGGAGCCCCTTTGCTGTTCTTCTTCATTCAGGAACCTGACCTAAGCGGACCCCAGGAAGATGAGTTCACAGTCCATCACACACATCACTGCCATCATAAGCTAAACCGGATGCCCAACAAGCTAGTGACTTCTTTGCACCTTGTGAACAATGGGCTCGTGGACACATGGTACCAACGATCAGGCTCATGCATGCACATGTACAAAAATAGGCTACAGAGGACGAAAACCATCAGAAACCCAAACAGAAAGCTCTAGAAATCCTTCATCTAAATCCTGGATCTAAAACTTGATTCTGGCCAGGCACGGTGGCACACACCTTTAATCCCCGCACTCAAGAACTCTGTAAGTTCAAGGGCAGCCTGGTCTACATAAAGTTCTAGGACAGCCAGGGCTATGCAGAGACCCTGTCACAAAAACAAACAAAAACACTGAAAGACAGTTCTGCAGCCTCCAGAACTGATGGCAACTGTTGAGAAAGAACCATGCGCTCACTTCTGCTTGTGACAGGAGACAGAGACAACACGGAGGTGGCAGGGTGCTCACTGTGCCAAACAGCCAACAAACCCGTCCTCCAGCTGCCTTGGAGACAGAACTGGGTCATAAGACATGCAGGAAGGTCAGCTGCAGTTTAACTTTCTCTTTTTCTCAAATATTAACCATGTGCTTTAGACAAATTTCCTCCTTCAGACATAACTACCCTGCTGCTTCCATTTTTAAATACCCCTCAATCTCCTTCCTGCACACATGCATCTTCAACGTGGTGAATCATCAGCTAGCTGCAAATGAACCAGATCATCGAGGCATCCCGTAGTCTATGAGGCTAACATCCTGCTGGGAACTTTTCCCTACTTTTGGAGATGGGTTATCACTGTGTACTGTTATGTAGCCCAGGCAGACCTTCAACTTGTGGCAATCCTCCTGCTCAGCCTCTTGAGTGATGAAACCATAGGTATGTCTTACCTATATCCAGCTTACAACTGTTCATGTTATTTAATACCTAGTCTCTCAGGAAGGAAAGGGAAAAAGGCTCAGATGCAGCAAATGAAGTAACCACTTGTTTTCCTCTCCTTCCTACATCTTTCTGTGTATTTACTCCTCACCGTAACAGTCCACAATGACTGGGATCAGCTCTCCAGACGGAAACAGTCATGCAGTGAGATGGAAGTAACTGTTCCTCTGAGAGAATCTATGGCCTTCAGCACACTGTTTATTGAGTGCCACACAGACATGGCTGGAACCTCCATCAACTTGCAGGTGCTATGCGCAGAGCACTTACTGAACGCCTCATGTGTGCCAGCCTGTTACTGTGAAGGGTGCAAAAAGGCCACATGGTCCCTGCCTCTGGCTGCCCAGAAAGAGAGACAGAATGTTACTGTGACTCATAACAGGCTAAAAAACAAAGGAAAATGGGAAACTCACATTAACTCTGTAAGTTTACATTAATGGTGCTAAATTTTATTTTCACTTTAAAATTGCGTTTAGTTTGTGTGTGTAGACACCTGTACATGTGTGGCTGTGCATGTGGAGGCCAGAGGACAACCTGAGGAAATCAGTTCTTTCCTTCCACCACGTGGGACCCAGGATGAAATGCAGGTCAACAAAGCTTAGCAGCAATGCCTTCATCAGCTTGACCAGTTTGCTGGCCTGCTACTCAATTTGAAACACCTGAAAATAATTCAGTCTGAGAATAAAAATAACAATGGGGGGAGGGGGCAACAGCGAGCACTCTGGTGCCTATCCATTAGCTTTTCAGTTTTTAATTTTTCTTGAGACACGATCTCACCATAAAGCCACGACTAGCCTGGAACTCGAGATGTATGTAGACCATGCTGGCCTCAAACTCACAGGCTGCCTCTGCCTCCCAAGTGCTGAGATTAAAGGTGTGCATCACCATGCCTGGCCTAGCTGTCTAGTTTAAACATGTACGCTACAATAAATCTGGAGGCCTATTCTCTTAATGACTATTTAAGCAAACGAGCCTTCTCCTAATGAGAATTACCTTCATAACTATTCAACTCCTGACTTACACCACACAGGGCCTTCACATACCTGTCACAGTGAGAACTTCCTCTTGAGCTGCTCTGTCCTGACTCATGCTGTGCATCCAGAAGGATCTTCTCCATGTCTCCATTGTGGATTGAGGATGAGGAAGGGACGTGCTCCAGCCCCCCATTCTTCCCGTTGCCATTCTCATTGCCATTGCTGCTGTTCATGGGGAGCTCCACCCAGGAACCTGTTGGACGGGTCAGATAACAAGTCAGAACCATAGTGGGGTTGAAATCCCTCCTATGCACACAGATGGCCATATGCTGAGTTCAGATAAGAATTCTGACTTGACTCAAACTGAAGCCAAAGTATTCTGAAGAAAATAAACACACAGAAAGTCCGAATCCATGTTGTTCTGCTCCCAAAGGAACTCATGCATTAAATCCACTCGGAAGGTAGAAATCTAAAACTAAAGAAGACGTGCTTTCCGGCCACTTTCCTTTCTGATTAAATCTTCATTTATGTCCAATCAATGCTTCGGTGAAAACTCAGGCTGTTCTTCAAACACTGTCTGCCTCTCCCTTTACTAGACAGGCCGTTACCTTTAACGTTTCAGTTACACACAAACAGACTGCCGTCGGTGCCACAGGGTCTGCACCAAATTAAACCAACACATGACTTAGAGACATCACACAGCTCACCTCAACAGGGTGACAGTTGTCTCCTAACTAACACAAACTGAAAAGCTCCTGGAGTAGAAACCTGAATGTAATCACAAAGCTCTCACTTTGATCCCAAACCCAGAGCGTGCATTAATGCAGCTGGTCCTTAATAAACAAAATGAAATTAAAAACGGGGGTGTGGGGAGCATCGGCTCCGTCCCACCGATGTGTGTCTCCTTTCCTTCCTGCCACACTCTTTCAAGTCTTTCTCTTCCACACTGAACGTACCTTATCAGGTGGTTCCTTCCCTTTTCTCTCCCAAGACCTCTACTTTCTAGGGTTTTCATTAAGTCCTGATTGTGTGCAGGAGGAGAAGCCACTGCAGATGGGCTACAGGCAGAGAAGTTTGGGATAGACAGTTGAAGGGGGTGGGGCCACAGGAAAAGGGGATTGGCCTTTGTAATCTGCATGTTCTTCAAAATTCTTATTGGCCCAATAAGCTGAATGACTAAGGTGCTTAAATTTTAATAGGAATCAGTAACAATGGCCAATTATTCAACTTCACAAAAAAGAAATACTCTACATTCCCTTCTGAACAGTACTTCGCTTTAGGAAATGTGACCAACAGCCAGATACAGTGCTCACATCTGCACTTGGGAGTCTGAGGCAGGATGAGTGATGATCAAGAGTAAGTCTGAGCCTGGCTTGGACTACAGAGTAAAGCCCTATCTCAAAAGAAAATGGAAAAACAAACAAAATTCCCCCAAACTAAAACCCTACAACCTCCAAAATATAACCAAGCAGGTCAGCAGAGCCAAATCTCTAAATTTTTAGCACATCAATCCAAATCACCAAAAGAACGCCTCAAACCCTAAAATGCACTCCAAATGAGGCAATGACAGCGGATCCAGCAGGAGGGTGAGCTCCCCTAAGGGAGGAATGGACTCCAGCACTTTACCCCTTCTGTCCTCCTCCTCACCAGTCAACAGAGCTCGTGACAGAGGGAACCTACTTCCCAGAGCTGCCAGAACTAACCAGCGACATCAACACCAGCAAACAGCTTCCATACCAAGGAGTTTGCATCTGTTACTAAAGAGTTAGCCTGTCCTCTCAATCAAAGGCAGCCTATTCCCCAGCAGTCCTGAAATCACCAATGAATCCCAAACAAGACAGGAACACAACAGCACCTGGCCTCATTCTACATCTACGTGAAGATGGGCATGGATGAGAACCCAGGAGGAGGAGCAAATAAAACCAGTATCACTAAGAAAGATCTAGTATAATTAACTATTCAGAGTGTCCGTGGAGAGGGGACAAACGTGCCAGAGCACGTCTAAATTTAGATCTCTGTAAACTATTCTAGAGGGAGGACGAAGAGAACAATCTTTCCCTATTCCCACTGCTTGTAGGGTTTTCAAATGTCTGTTAAAACCAATGGGGGGCTGGAGAGATGGCTCAGAGGTTAAGAGCACGGGCTGCTCTTCCAGAGGTCCTGAGTTCAATTCCCAGCAACCACATGGTGGCTCACAACCACCTGTAATGAGATCTGGTGCCCTCTTCTGGCCTGCAAGGACACATGTAGGCAGAATACTGTATACCTAATAAATAAATAAATCTAAAAAAAAAAAAAAAAAAAAAAAAAACCAATGGGATTGGTTCTTGTAGACAGCCCAATGTGCAAAATAAACAAAAGCTTTAAACAAAGCCCAGGGCTGCTCTGGCAGGAGCACTAAGGACCCAGGGCTCCAGACAGGTCTCGAGACAATCACCATGTGCTTGGAGAATTTAATCAAAGAATGCCCACAGAACTGGGTTTCTGCTCTTCACTTTACTGAAGGACTTCTAAGCCACCAGTCAACTCTATTTTCTGCATTAAACATACATGGCCACTACCCTAACATAAGGAACTTGAGAAGACACACCTAGAAAAGCTTAAAAATGACCCCTGCTGTGGCCTCAACAGACTGGAGCACACTGCCCCCATTCCCACCTTAAGGCAGAAGGTATTCGAGTGGCATATACCAGCACTACAGTTAACAGCACAGGCTGAAACCATACCCCGTGCTAATGCTTACAGCTTATACCAGGACAGGTGCCTTAACCTCTGTGTCTCAGTTTCCTTATCTGTAAACAGGGATAATAGCCATATCTATTTCAGAATTATCAGGAGGGCAAAAATAAAGCACACAGAAAATTACAGAGAAATGCCACATACAGGTCAGTCACTATGATAAGTATATTCTTTATGTCTTCAAAAACACTGGATTGCAAAAGTATGTTCCTTGAATACAGAAATGTCAGTACATAAAACTAAGAATCAGGACTAGAGAAATGGCTCAGCAGTTAAAAGCACTGGCTGCTCTTGCAGAAGACAAGGGTTTAATTCCCAGCACCCACATGGTGGCTCACAGCCATCTATTACTTCAGTTTCAAAGGATCCCTACTTCCTTTCTGGAATCCTTGGACACTAGGCACATGCAAGCAAAACACTCACACATTTATTTTTTTTTTTAATCTTAAAAACAAGTCCTAATAATTCTTCTCTCCTCCCATCCTAGTGCCTAGTTTTGTTGTTTGTTTTTGTGGGACTGAGGACTGAACACAGGTACAACAGGCCTAGCGCACAGGTGTTCTGCCTCTGTATATAACCAAAGCTTTGATTTTTATTTTCTGGGAACTCATAGCGTCTGTAACCCCAGTTCCAGGGGATCCAACACCCTCACACATACATACATGCAGGCAGAACACCAATGTACATAAAATAAAAATTAAAAAATTAAAATTATTTATTTTACTTATTTACTTATAGGGTTTTTTTGTTTGTTTGTTTGTTTTTTTAGACAGGGCTTCTCTGTGTACCCCTGGCTGTCCTAGAACTCACTCTATAGACCAGGCTGGCCTCAAAAGGAAAAAAAAATTTTTTTTTTTTTTTTCCGAGACAGGATTTCTCTGTGTAACAGTACTAGCTATCCTGGAACTCGATTTGTAGATCAAGCTGGCCTGGAACTCACAGAGATGCACCTGCCTGTGGTGATATATTGTGTACCCTAGTGAAATTTTCCTGAAGATCAGAGGACAGAACAAGCCACTAGATTAAACAGAAGCCAGGCAGTGGTGGCACACACCTTTAATCCTAGCACTCAGGAGGCAGAGATCCATCTGGATCTCTTTGAGTTCAAAGCAACCCTGGACTACATGAGATTGACTCAGTCTAGAAGAGAAACAAAGTCAGGCAGTGGTAGCACATAATTTTAACCCCAGTATTTGGGAATCACACCTTTAATCCCACCAAGAAAGGTATATAAGGCATGAGGAGACAGGAACTAGAAGCTTTTTCAGGCTGAGGAGTCCTAGAGGTAAGAGGTGTCTGTGGCTTGTTCCTCTGTCTCTCTGATCTTTCAGCATTTACCCCAATATCTGGCCCCGGGTTTTTTATCAAAAGATCTTTTAGAATTCGTGTTACATCTGCCTCTGCCTCTTAAGTGCTGGGATTAAATGAATGTGCCACTGCTGCCCAGCTAAAAGACAAATTTTTAAATAAACAAATGGAATTGTACTGTGTGTGTGTGTGTATATATATATATATGTGTGTGTGTATATATATATATACATATATAAATATATATATATGTATGTATGTTCCTCTAAGTCACGATTCTCAACCTGCGGTTGTACCCCATTGGGGTCACATATCAGATATCCTGCATAGCAGATATTTGCATTATGATTCATAATAGTAGCGAAATTAGTTATGAAGTAGCAAGGAAGTAATTTTATGGCTGGGTCACCACAACATGAGGAACTGCGTTAAAGGGTCATAGCATTAGGAAGGTTGAGAACCACTGGTCTAAGTACTGATTTTCAACTAAAACTCTGATATGTCTTTCAATGCTAGTATGTGCTTTCTTTTGAATACCCTGAATCTCACTTTTAAAATTTCTTTTACAACTTCATGCATATGGCTGTTTGGCCTGCATGATGTCTGTGCACCACATGGATGCCCAATGCCTGTGAAGGCCAGAAGAGAGGGTCAGAAGCCCTGGAACTGGAGTTATCAGTTATGAGCCGCCATGTGGGTGCTAGGAATAAAACTTGAGACCTTTTGAGAGCAATCGATGCTCTTAACCACTGAGTACTCTCTCCAGCTACCTGGAATCTCTTATAAAGACACAGCACACTTTAACCATTATCCAATGACAACGGTTAGCAATTACCCAGAAGACTATATTCCCAATATTTTATTACACTGAGGGCTTCAGTAAACATTCTGAAAGGTTATCTGGCAATATGTAACAAGAGCCTTTAAAAGTTAGATTATTGCTGGGAAGTGGTGGCACACGCCTTTAATCCCAGCACTCAGGAGGCAGAGCCAGGCGGATCCCTGTGAGTTCGAGGCCAGCCTGGTCTACAGAGCAAGCTCCAGGAGAGGTACCAAAACTACACGGAGAAACCCTGTGTGTGTGTGTGGGGGGGATCCTTAACTCAGCAACTGTCTTTCAGAAATAATCTAAGTATGTGTACATGTGTATCTGTGTAACTGCATGTGTGTATGGAGGTCAGAGGTCACCCTCAGGTAGTTCCTCAAGAACCATCCTCATTTTCTGAGACAGGATGTCTCATTGGCCTGGAAGCTGGTAATTAGATGATGGTGGCTAGCCAGCGAGCCCCCGGGGAATCTCCCATCTCTACCTCCCCAGTGCCAGGACTCCAATGTAGACCATGGTGCCTGGCTTTTCCTAGACTCCAGGAAACTCAAATCCTCATTTTGCAGGCATTTTAATGACGGCACCATCTCCCTGACCCCAGAAATATTCTCTTTGGAAGCATGCAGGGCCACAGGGAAAGCTAGGCACACAATCCTGACAAGGAAACCCATTAGACAGGTGTGGTAGCTCACACCTGTAATTTTGGCCGTGGGAATCTGAGGCAGGAGGGCTGCTACAAACCCAAGGTCATCCTGCGCCGCACAATGTGACCAAGTCTTACAGCAAAACTAAATAATCTGGTGTTGATAAGAGAAATAGAAACTTTTAAGACATGAACTTTATCTCCTGAGTATGACTACAAGCCTAGGCTGCCCTGGACCTTACTCATTATGCCACCTAGGTTACCTTAGGCCACCATCTTGCCTCAGCCTTCCCAGTGCTAGAATTATGTCTTAACAGACAAACGCTCCACCTAAATCACTCATTTACAGTCTCGGGTCCTTTTAATGTGTTAACTCTGAAAATCCTCACAAAGTCCCCTCTTATTTAGAAAGGAAACTAGGCAAAGATTTCATGTCATACCAGAAACACATGGAGAACCACCGCCAAGTCCATTCTCTTCCTAACAAGCAAACTTTCAAGAAAGAGCTGAAGCTGTTACTGTCAGGACTGTTTACATGTGGGAGTTGTTCCTCTGTGCTAGTTTGTACAAAGCCACGGTGACTTATCTTCTGGAATGGCAGGAGTGGGCATCCAAGTTCTGGCCCGTGTTCTGCAGCTTGCAGACCCTAAGCTTCCACCAACAATGAAATCCTCTTACAGGTCACAGGAAACATTTCTTATTTCCTCCCAACTTTTCAAGGCTTCCCATCCTCAAAGCCTTTCTGTCTGCTTGTTTCAGGTACTGGATGTAGTTGTGGGTGATGCTGGGACCCCAGATCACCCTGCAACAGTCCCTCGAACTCTTCTGCACAGTGGTCATAACACACTAGTGACTCCGAGGCAGTGGTATTTCATGTGCCACAGGCAGAACCGCTTACCAGTGGGGACAGCAAGGGCACACACAGTCTGTGAAGAGCTGTCAAAAGGAAAGGCAGTAACTCCAATTACACAAGAGTTACGATACTCTGATCTTCCTTATGCCATTTCTGCAGTCTCCTATGCTTCTTACTCATCTCCTGAGAGACTTGACAGTTTCCTTAATTATAAAAGTAACAACTGGAAACATCCTTTTAACTTGGGGAGAAGTTTGGGTATTTGTCCTCCAGTTTGTAATAGAACTGAACAGTCCCTCTACAGTGGTAAACAAGGAATCAGAGAAAGGTTTCATTGTTTCTATTGTATCAATAATTTGGGCTGGAAAGATGGTTCAGCTGTTAAGAGCATGCACTGCTCTTACAGAGGACGAGAGTTCAATTCCCAGCCCCCTTATCTGGTTGTATTCCAGGTCTCAAGGACCTAATGCCCTCTTCTGGCCTCTATGGGTATCTGCACTCAAGTGGACATATTCTGATAGACACATAGATATATAATTTAATAATCTTTAAGAAATTTGCCATTAAAACTCTGGTGTGGGGCTGGAGAGATGGCTCAACAGTTAAGCACAGAGTCTGCTCTTCCAGAGGACCTGGGTTTGATTCCAGCATGACACAGATGCTCACAATCATCTGTAACTCCAGTTCCAGGGGATCTAATGCCCTCTTCTGGCCCCGGTGGGCACTAGGCAAGAACACAGTGTACATACATACATGCAGGCACACACATACAAAAACCCCTCTGCCATGATCCTTGAACTAAAGATAAAAATCTCAAGCCCGAGATAATCCGCATTCATTTCAGCTCCTGTTTTCCAGTCAGTGGAACTGCAGCCAGCAAAGTACTTGGACTTATCAGGAATTCAGATAGTATTAGATGCCTGAATAAGTTGTTTTGCTCAGTGCAAAAAAAAAAAAAAAAAAAAAAAATCACTTGGAGGAATCAATAAGGCTTGTTTTGTTCAACTCAGGGCTGTGTGAAGAGCTTTAGAAAGCAAACAAAGAGGCAAGGCCAGTAGTTAAACCTGGCATCATCTAACAGCTTTTCGGTGACTTTTCCAAGTGCAGCCTAGCCCAAGTACAATGCTTTCTATCTAGCAGACGTCCCAAAGCAACATCTGGTATCACATGTAGACCGAAGTTTTGTCTGCTTCAGGAAAAGCCATCAAAAACGAAGCAGAAGTTGATTGGCCCATGACAAACACCTCGAAGATCTGTCAGACTCTGGAATAAAGAGTCCAAGGAATGTGAAAATCCCTTTGTATTCTGTGAAACCACATACCCACACTGACCAGACATTTAAGTATTAAGAAGACTCTGAACACAATTGACTCAGAAGGGACCAGGCAGGAAGTACACACATAAATAAGCATGCCCACCACAAGAGAAGGCTCCTGAAAGCACCATGGGAACTCAAAGCAGAACCACCGCTTCTAGAAATAACACAGAAGAGGTATCTCTTTCGTCTAATCATTTCTAAAACTGTATGCTAAAGATGGGTAAAAAAAAAAAAAATTAATTCCATATTATGTGATATGAGTAACATTTAAGGACATATTGACTAAATCTTTTTAAAAGCCAGCATCTAGAAATGTGGCTTATCAAAAGATAGGGCAGAGGCAGAGCATCTTAACATATCTGAATTCTTTTTATTTACTTCTTTTTTGGTTTTGTTGTTTTCTGAGACAGTCTTACTCTGGGGCCCAGGCTGGCCTCTACTTCGACAGTGCTGGGGAATGACAGGTATGTGTCACCGCAACAGGCTAAAATACCCAAATGCCCTTCCCATCCTGGAGGCTCAGCAACAGCTCTTCACCAAACTGTTCTGGCCACGCTTGAAGCACCCCCTCTTCTGAAAGACACCGCCTGACCTTAAAGCATCCAAATGGCCTTTAAAGAACTTCGACTCGCCATATGCCAACTGCCCCCACTACCTCTTTCATAAGACACGAAGTACATAGAGAAAGGTTGGGCAAGAAGGTCGGTCGATCTCACAACAGGGGACACTGTGGGGACATGATGTCTGTTAGGAGTGCACTACATTTGACTGCAACTCTAACCTGACCATCAACTTCCAACTTCCAGTGCCTGTGCCCTGGATCTGTTGTGTTGTTTCCTGCCTAGACTGGATGGTGAGTATGGTGTGAGGGGATGTGCTGGGCACTCGATCCATTTAACACAAGAAACAGCACTTGAAAAGCCCCGGGTATGGTGGCCTACGCCTGTCATCCCAGAACTTGGGAGGTGGAAGGCAGGAGGATCAGGAGTTCAGAGCATCATCAGCTAAGTTCGAGGCCAGCGTGGGCTACAGGAGACTGTCTCAAAAAAGAAAAAGTAGTACAATAAAATAATTCATGGTTAACACCAACAATAAAAAACTCACTTAAGGAACTTGGAAATTTTTTCAGAAAAAAAGGTAGGTAAATGCCAGGAGCGGAACAAGCACCCGGCACAAAACTCCAGTGATCCTGGACTGGCATGTGGCAGCAGGCGAGCCCCGCACACCTGCGCTGCCGCACGTCCACCCGCCACGCCCGGCCGGCCGCGTCCATCTCCCGGCGTCCCCGCCGCACGTCCCCTGCCCCGCTCCGCCCGCCAGCTCCGGCCCGCCGCCCCCAGCTGCGCGCGCCGCCGGCTTCCGACGCCCGCCGCGACCCTAAGCCTCAGCGCCCAGAGCGCAGGCCGCGAGCCAGCGCCGAGCGCCTGCTCCTGACCGGAGCGCGCCGCTGTCAGTCACACGCGCAGCCTCGGCCCCGACCAATGGGCTGCCGTCTGCTCCCGCCCCCCGCACAGTGGCGGCGGCGGCGGCGGCGGCGGTGGCGGCCGAACGGCTCCTCCTCCCCCATCCCTCCGCCGAGCCCGGCGGCCCCGCGCTCACTGTTGAGGCCGGCGGGCGGCGGCAGGGACTGCTCCCCTTCCTCGCAGTTGTTGTTGTTGTTGTGCAGGGGTGGCGGCGGCTCAACTAAGTGAGACATGGTCGGGAGACGGGGAGCGGCGCGGCCGCGGCACGACAGTATCCGGCTCTCGGGCAGCAACACAACAAGTCGAGTCCCCCCGCCCCCTTTTCTGCGCCTGCGCAGTCCCTCCCCGCGTGACATCAGGACCCTCCCGAACCACGTGATGACAACACAGGCGGCAGGGGGTGGGGTCTGAGCTGAGAGGGGGCGTGCTCAGGCTGAGCTGGGGCGTGGCATTCGATGGCTGGTCCGGACGTGCGGGTGTCGGAGCAGCGCTGACTCGGGCGCCAGGAACGAATTCCTGAGAGTCAATAGCACTAGCCAGAGTGCAGCCTGGAAGCGCGGGGCGTGAACGGAGCCCCTCCCACGCCTGCATCGTACACGTAAGAACTCAACCCTGGCTTTAAAGAAGCAGAAAACCCCAGTTCCTCCCCTTGGTGAAACATACATCCGTGTGAGGACACCGTGTGAGCTACCTTGGAGCCAATCACCTTGTCGGAATTTCTGAAATTCTGATTGCAAAGGTGACATGCAATCCCAGTGAAGAAGAATCAGTAATGGCTGGGCGTGGCGCACACCTGTCATCCCACCTCTCCCACAGGAGGATAATGAGTTCCCTAAATCCTAGGCTATAGAGCAAGCCTTTGCCTTCAAAGACAAATTTTAAAACAAAACACAAAACAATTTACCCAAAACCTTGACACTTATCTGTCTCTTGAAATGACCTACCTCTTGTGTGCTTCTGACTCTGTTACTTAATGTTCCTAAATACTCCTACATCAAATCTTTGCCAAGTTTCCTTGACCTGATTTTGTATAGGGAAAGTTTCTCTCGATACAGTGATACAGTACTTGTCTTTTGTTTCAGTCTGCAGAAGCTGAAAATGTTCGTGTACTTGTCCTTTTTTTTTTATATGGTCTGGGAGTGTCCACACACCGAGCCATTATTCTAGGACCAGCCTGTGAAATGGCTCAGCTGGTAAAAGTGCTTGCTCTGCAGACCTCGTGACTGAGTTCGTTTCCAGAACTCAGGGTAGATGGAAAGTTAACACCACAAAGTTGTCCTCTGACCTCCACAGAGGCATGCGCCCTCCCCCTATAGATCACACACACACACACACACACACACACACACACACACGATTTATTTTTAATTAAGCACGTGTGGTGTGTGTGTGTGTGTGTGTGTGTTAGCTAGGGCCAAGGTGCCTTTACAGGCCAGAGGTATCAGATCGCGCTAGTGCTGGACTTTCTGGAAGTTGTGAGCCACCCGAAATGGGTGCTGAAAATCGAATTCAGGTCCTTGGCAAGAGCAGCACATGCTCTATAAACTGCTCAACCATCTCTCCTGCCCACGAATAATAACTTTTTAAAGATTATTAATTTATTGTAAAACTCTAATTCTTAGGCTTAGTTTTACACTAGATGCTCCCTTAATTCTCCTGAAATTAACTTTCATGTTGTAAACTGTCTTTGATTCTTTCCAACTTTGTACCAACCCAATGATATATATCTACCCATCTATTTCATTTACTGGCCTTTTTGAGAGAGTCTCACTTTGTAACCCACTCTGGTCTGCAATGCACTACAAAGTCCAGTCTGATCTCTAGCCTGGGCAACTTTCCCTCAGCCTCCTATGTGTGAGCTTTTTCTCTCTCTTAGATACACAAGACTGAATATGACACTCTAGCTTACCGTAACCACTCAGTTCTTCGCTATTTGAGATAACTCCATTACCAAGTAAACTAGTGTACAACAATTCAATCTAGATAAGAAAGCAAAATATCACCAGGTGTGGCAGCACCTCAGGAGGCAGAGGCAGGTAGATAGATGTCCGTGAGTTTGAGGCCATCCTGATCAATATAGTGAGTTCCAGGAAAGCCAGAGCTATATAGTGACACCCTGTCTCAAAACAAGCAAACAAAAATGTTTGCATGAAGGCAAACATACAACCCCGGGTTTATTCCTCAGCATTGTGGAAAAGAACTCAAAATAATGCTAATATACATTTTCAAAAACTATATAAAGGTATATAAAGAAACTTACACAGTTGGATATATACTTTTCTGAGTGCCTCTCTTTGGTGTCTAAATCTACTGAAAACTATTTTTAAAAATTATGAATATATATATATATATATATATATATATATATATATATATATATATATATACATGTCTGAGTATGGGTTTGTGCATGTGAGGGCAGTACCCATGGAAGCCAGAAGGCATCAGGCGCCTTTGGATCTGGAATTACAGGCAGTTGCAAGCCATCCCTCCTGGGTGCTGAGAACTGAATGGGGGTCCTCTACAAGAGCAACCAGTGTGCTTAACTCCTGAACCATCTCTCTAGCCTCCATGAGAAAAAAATCTATGAATAACCCCCAACTCTGCAAAGAAAAAAAGGGGAGCCTAAACTAGCAAAACAACTTTTAAAAAATTATTCACATACACTACTTTATTTCCAGATTTATTTACTATAGTAATCAAGACAATATAATGTTGGGGAAAGCATAGACCTGTATATTAATGGAATAGTTCAGAAATAGACTCACAGGCAGATAGTCAGTTGAATTTCAAGAACATTGTGAAAAAAATGATTCTCTACAACTTTCCTCAAACTTTTTGTTTTATACAACACCTCAAAAAAAAAAAAAACCTCAAATGAGTCATAGACATAAATTTAAAACCTAAAAGTACTAAAAATTAGTCTTTGCCACTTTGAATTAGGCAAAAATTTTAATTAAAAGACAGCAAAAAAAAAACACAGTCCATAAGAAAAAAAATGCATATAAACCATGAGATTTAAGAACTACTTTCAGGGCCTGGAGGGATGGCTCAGGAGTTAAGCACAACGGATGCTCTTGCAGAGGACTCAGATTTGTTTTAAAACACCCACATGATGGCTCAGAGGGGATTCAATGTTGTCTTCTGGCTTCTGAGGGCATGAGACACACACATGGTGCACAGACATACTTGCAGGCAAACACTTATATGCATTTAAAAACAAAACAAAACCCCGCTCGGAGGGTAAAGATGCTTGTTACCTAGACTTATTACCGGAGTGCAATCCCCAGGGTCCACATAGTAAATGGAAAGAACCCACTCCCACAGCATGTCCTTAGTCCTCCACATGTCCACTGTGATACACATACATACAAATAAAATGTAATAAAAATCAACTTCAAGGTCTCTTTTCTAGGTAGTGTTATATTTATAAAAGAATTATTCAGGTATAAAAACATCCCTTTGGGTTTTCTCGTTGTGGAATAATTTCATTTTGTTTAAAATTTTTATGCATCTGAGACTTACTTAGCATATATCTCAGAACAGCCACCTTCATCTTGTTCTTTGACCTCCACAGGCATGTGCTTCCCTCAAATAAATAAATGTAATAAAATTAGCATAAAAGCCCACTTTTTTTTTGTTTTGTTTTTGTTTTTGGAGATAGGGTTTTTCTGTGTAACAGTCCTGCTGGCTGTCATGGAACTCACTTTGTAGACCAGGCTGGCCTCGAACTCACAGAGATCCGCCTGCCTCTGCCTCCTAAGCGCTGGGATTAAAGGCAAGGCCCACTCTTCAAAAGACCCCATTAGGAATAAAAAGAAACAAGGCTCATACTGAGAGAATATACTTTAGGAAGTAAATCCTATAAAGGTCTTACGTCTAGACTGCAGACACTGGGAACACACAAAGAGAGTTACATTGTTTTCTTTCTTTTTCTTTTTTTTTTAAAGATTTTGTGTCAATGAGTGTTTTGCTTATATGTATGTATATATAGCATGTGTATGCTTTGCTCCCTCCAAGGCAAGCAGAGGGCACTGGATTCCTCTGGAACTGGGATCACAGATGGTTAGGATACACCATGTAGGTGCCACAAGCTGAACTAAGTCCTCTGGAAGAGCAACAAATACTCTTAACAGCTGAGCCATCACTCCAGCTCCCCCCCCCACCCCACTTTTCTGATAGTGTCTCCTGTAGTCCAGGCTGGACTGGAACCTATATAAGATGAGGATGACTGTGAACTCCTGATCATCCTTCCTCTTTCCAAGGCTGCTGTGATTACAGGTGTGCACCACTACACCCAATATAGGTTACAATTTTTTCAAATTGATAAAAATGAAAACACAGGTGTTTGTGTAGTTAATGGGTATGAAAATGTAGTGATATAATAATTATGACCCAAGTCTTTGATATTTTGGAAATTATTTTTGTCAACATGTCCCAGATCTTAAATGGCTGTTTCCTATAAGGTACTAATTCTGTCTCTAGCACAGTATCCTAACAGTTTAAACACTGAAACTGGCAAGGTTATTATTCCAATATTTTTTACCTGAAAAATAAAAACAGAAATCAATCAACAGGAACTGGCCCTAGAGCAATGCATACAAGTGAGGCTATGCAGACAAGAAAATTCTGTTTACAGAAAATACTTCAAAGTCAGGCGTGATGGCACACACCTGTAATCCCAGCACTTAGAAGACAAAGCAGCAAGATCATGAACTCAAGACCACCCTGTCTCAAAACAAAACCCTCAATATGCGAATCTGCTCAAGAGGTCAGGTGGAGAAATAGGAAGACATTAGGATTATATTGGATGATTCCAGTCCCTATAGAAAAACAAGCCGAAGAACATGTGAGTGAAGGCCCTCTCTGCTTAAGTGTTTTTTAATTGTCCAAAGAGTCAAATTTGCACACATTGCCATTAACTCAGCACAAAGGTACATGAAGGTTCTGGCCTTGGAACAGGATGCATAGGATCTGCCTTTGCAAGGGACAAACAGTAAGCTCTTTCCCAGTGAGGCTGATACATTCCAGACATGGGATGGTTTTAGGTTGTCTCTCAAGAGTATCACTGGTCTTCACTCACTGCAGGGTGGCACTGAATAGGGGACTAACCTGGACACAAGCATGTTTTAGAATTGCCCTTCATTTGATCTGATTTGGGTTTTTTTGTTTTTGTTTTTGTTTTGTGTCTTTTTGGTTTTTCGAGACAAGGTTTCTCTGTGTAGCTTCGCACCTTTCCTGGAACTCACTCTGTAGCCCAGGCGGGCCTCAAACACAGAGATCCGCCTGCCTCTGGGATTAAAGACGTGTACCACCAGCATCTGGCCTGATTTGAGTTTTAATGGGGCTCTCCCAGATCAGAAACCTAACTCTCCTGTTCATGTAGTTTCAAAAACATACCACAAAGACTGGTCAAGATTTAACTACTGCCCCCTAGTGGGAAATTACCCAAATAACCTACTGCTGGTCCCCTTTAAGTCTTTATGCCAGTTTAATTAACTTCCTGCTTGGATAATTCTTTGTGGTTTTCTACATGAGAAGCAAGGTGTTATGGAGAGACATTTTATGTTAACTTCAAGTCTGTAAAGTGTCTAATTCAAACACGGGGTTAGTGGCTCACACAGCCTAATACCACCACAAATAACCAACTCAAATTATCCAGTATCTTAAGCATGTGAGAACACTGACAGGCTCTACGGAGTCACTAGACACTTCACCTAACAGCTCGATGCAACATTTCTAGTCACATACACAGATATAAATGAAGTAGGGCAGTTGCCAAGAGTTGATTGAAAGTGCAATGTAAGAAACTTTGTTACCTGGCTTCAACTCACCATCTTGACATCTCAAATAATGAAGAAAACTGGTGAGATTCTTCATTAATTAGGACACACTTAATCTTCTTTTAAACAACAAAACCCAGGGTCTCCATATGTAGTTCTGGAATCTATGTAGACTAGCCTGCCTCTCATCTAGTGGAACTGAAAGTGTGCACCCACAACACCAGACCCCCCCAAATACGTATTTTTTACATTTAACGTGTGTCAAAGAATGAACATGCAGCTGTGGTCATAGGACAACTGAGTCACTTCTGTTATGTAGGATCTTGGCTGGGATTGAGCTCAAATCAGGTTTGGTTCTGAATGCCTTACCCACTGAGCTATCCTGACACTGGCCCAGGAGGCCATTTCCTTCATAGGGCTAGGGAGACAGTGCATATTATAATTTGAAATCATGTCAGGTAGAAAAGATGGTCATTTCTAAATAACCAAATGGTTTAAAAATTTCACTAAAAATGCTTTTGCTAGTACTTAGCTCTACATGCACACAATTGTCTAAAAATACACATTAATATCATAAAAGTTACATGCGACTGTTTGCATTTCTCTAGGCTTTGTGGGATGGTCTGTTCAAGCCTGATGACCTGCAGTTTGACCCCACAAATCCATAGTGGAAGAGAGGCAATTCCTGCAGGCTGTTCTCTGACCTCCACATGTATGCTGTGCCAAATGCACACCCACACACCATACCTACATCTAATTAAAAACAAAAAACTCTAGCCATGACTAAGTCTCCTGTATAAGAAAGATCTAGTGGTTAAAAAACCTTCAGCAGGAAAAAAGTTCATGGATACTTCAGTCCTGAGGGTTATACCACTTAATACCTAGAAATTAGTTGTTATATAAGCGTACTATAGCTTTATAAATTGTATCTCCTTACTGCCCAGCCACCAAGTGAAGACTGACATTTAACAGAATGAGAGCTCTCCCATCCTAGCGTCAAAAACATTGAAAAAGGATAAAATATATGTACTGATTTTAAGAGATTAGGAAAATACAATCAAGTTGACAAGACTAAGTTTATTCTATAATTTTTATTAATAAAAGTTGAAGATATAAAATGAGTGGCTGGGCTTATAGTTTGCTACACCAAAGAAATGTAAAAACCACTTAAGATGTTACAATAGCTTATGACAGCAATCCTGATAGAGGCATCTTAAGCTTGGCAGGTAGGTTTCCTTTGACTATATAAAACTAACCCTTATAGTTATGAATGTCAATCATTAAAACTACCATTTGAATTAAAAAAAAAAAAGATAGGTTCTAAGATCTGCTTGGTGGTTTCAAAGCCAAACTGTAGAGAAACCACCATCCCAAAAGATCTGGAAAGTTACCCAATCAAAAATAGCTGATCCTTCTGGATGGACAACTATGCAAGCCAAAGGAATAAATAACAGACTAGGAATGCACCCAAGATCCCCAAATAAATTAGTAAAAGTGCCATTAAGAATCAGACATACCATCATTGTTTAAATACAAATTCAAATTTAAGTCCAAAAGATACAGTAACTTTATTACATAAAATTTCCCCTGTGTGCTAAAAATGTTAACGTACAAGACATATTTGTGTAAGTGTAGAGGGAATTGTGGTGGTGTTGTTTAATCATTTTTCATTGCTGAAGAACAATAGGCAGTGGAAATATATAAGCACACAGAGTCCTCTAAATTCAACATTGTTATATTCCTGTTCAACCAAAATATACTACCATTCTCATATAAATGCCTGCTCATTCATCTTTTAAAAATAAAGTCCATTCTCTCTCCATAAAGCTTCCTGCAGGACTGACTAAGGTCAGTCCCACGCTAACTGGGGCACTCTCCATCTTTGGCTAGGGCCTCAGCACTGGGACAATGTGGGTCAACACACATCTGGTGCTTATGCAGCTGTTGCAGTCCGTGCAGCACTGTACCTTTAAAAGCTTGTCCCGAATGTACCTTTGGAAAACCAAAAGAAAAGATGTATCTATGGCAAAGTACAAATTCATCCTCATTCCAGAATAATCAGAACAAAACAGCTCTTTAGTGCAGCTGGGGTTTCATCTACCAAGTTACTTCCAGATGGAATTCCACTGCTGTGCTCGAACAACAAGAAGTCAGCTCGTCTACTTGGTATTTCCTAAGGCAAAAATGAAATTAAGCACTGGAAGAAGAGTCCAGAGTGAAGCTCTACAACTGTGGTTCTCATTTACAGCAAATTCATTAACAGATGAATTAAGTACAGACACAAAACACAGAGCCCTCTAGCATCTTAGACCGTGAACCCCTTAACAATAACATATGTTTAACACATGGGCGCACAGAACCACGCCTCTCTGAGGCTCCATGGAAAAGAATACTTGTTAAAAATAGTTCATAAAAATACCAAGGAGACAATAGAAACCCATTTCATTTCATTGCACCCAAGAATATGACACAAAATATTGGTTTAAAGAGGTAGATGAAAAAGAAAAAGAAAACCAGATTCTCCATTCTTTGTCACTTTTATTCAGTAGTAGGTTTTTTTTCCTTATTTTCAGTGCCAGACATGGCAAGGAGTGATTACAGCCAACTGTTATTAAAACATTTGTTCGCAACATATACCCCCATTACCACTGACCCCAAACTGACTCATTTTGTGTGCTTTCGTTCTTCCGTTTTAATATGCCACCACCGAGACCAGGTGGAAAGGGCAAGGGTAAGAGATGGAGGGGAAGAGTCCAGGAGGTCAGAGAGGAGGAATGCTACAAGCCACAGTAAGAATGAGCTGTATTTAATTTAAAAAAGAGAGGAGGGGTGTACCCCACAAATGATACAGTAATGAGGATACACAAATCCCATAGCATGACTGAAGGCGTTCACTGTGTTTGACGTCATCACAATGGAAGGCATAAAAAGTGGAGTACATCAATGCTGACACAGTCCAGTCCAGTCCATCAGGCAAGATGGTGCAAGAAGTCATTAAATTAAAAGTGCCCTGCCCTTCCCTAATGGCTAGCAGACATGGAGAACAGCCCGGGATGCATCCACACAGCTTTCTCCATGTGGCTATCAAATGTGTTGTCGAATGGCACACTGTCAACACTGGAAAGGGGCGCCACAATGGACCGCTCTCTTATAGGTATGAATGCTAGATTCAACTATCTCACTAAGCAGGAAGTGGCTCCTGGCTAGGACTGCCAGCCTAATTCACTTTGTCTTGAAATATGTACAGATTGTTTGTAGTCGCTACAGCAATGATGTTCTCCTTGGGGTGCCAGGCCGTATGAAGGATTTTCTTGTTGAAGTCTAGGCTGTCAACACTTATTTCATCTTTCTTTCGCTTGCCACTTGCACAGACTTTGCGTGGCTTCAAAACCGTGCGAGGCTTATTGTTTTCCCGTGATGCTTCTAGAGTTATATCCCGCTTTGTGTTCCTGTCGAACATTCTGAAGAAATTATTGTAGGATCCAGTCATGACAACACTGTAAAGGTAGAACACCCAATCAAATTGTTAACGAGAGACTGTTTACTGTAGCAATTCAGTGACCAACCTGGCCTAGCACTCGGCAGGAAGCAACTTTTTTAAGCTTATTTGAATTAAGACATATAGAGGCTATTGATACCAAACCAAAAACACTCGAATCCCCCTCCCCCAGCAAAAAAAAAAAAAAAAAACAAATTTACAAAACTGAACAAAGCTGGTAGCACCCAAGTACATTTCTCTTCTTGGTATAAATTACCTTCATTGAGTAATTTTTGCAACTGTAGGCCATATAACCAACCAAACTAGGGAGCTTCTAGAAGTAGCAACCTATTCATTCTAACCTCCTCTAAAATGGGGAGGAAGGAAAAAAAGGTTGTTGCTATGTTTCATGATGTAAATTATGACCTATTTTACTTGCCCAGATAATCCTTTTTTTTTTTTTTTGAGATGAGGTCTCATTATACAGTCCAGATTGGCCTCAGAATCATAACCCTCAATCAATATTCCTAGTACAGGGATTATAGGCATGTATTTACCATCCCTAGTTCAGATAATGTTTTATGACATTATCTTACAATATGACAATTATGATATTAGCTTACAATAAACCTACTCAAGGAAATAACATAATATCTTAATATCTTCATTAACAAAAAAATTATTGTACCTGTAACACAAAACAATTTATTTATTTTTTTTTTATTCTCATGCAGCCCATGATGCTCTCAAAACTCACTATGTAGTACAGGATGACCTTTTGTCCTAAATGCTGTGGTTTCAGGTTGTGTGCCATGAGACCTATTTTCCAAACACACCTTAACTAGCCACTTGTTCAACTTTCACAAATATCTTCGAAAGCAGATTTTGACATCTGAAACCTTTGAGTTTACCCACCTTTCTTCTTGAGTCACAGAGTCTCTATAATGTCTGTGCACAAGGCAAACTAGGGACTGGTCAGCTAATACATGGGGTGTCACAAAGGATTCTGAGCTATTCAGAATGTCAGTCCCTCAAAGAACAACTGACAATATCAATCCAACTCAGGATGGTGCATATCTGACAACAAAACTGTTTCTTTAAAAACGATTCCATAAATTAATCTGGTGGTGCCCCGGATCCAGGTTTGTAAAGTTTGTACAGAACCTATATTCAATGAGGAAATGCAATGCTCACACTGAGAAACCATCTATACAATAACTTATTTTGTAACAGAAAATTCTCAGGTTATGAAAGACAAGAAAGGACTGAAGAACTCTTTTAGAATAAACAAATTATGACACCATGTCACTTTAGGACAAGAGCAGGGTTTTCCCTGCCATGAAGGGACTGAGACCACCTGGTGGCTCACTGAATTCTGGACAGCACTGACCAAAGCCGGCTTTGAAGCTGGAGCTGTGGCAGATGGGGTGGGTCTCTGTCCTTTAGGAAGTGGTGTGGGGGCTGAGAGGGTTTAGTGGTTAACAACATTTTCTGTTTTTACAAAGGCCCAGGTTTCTGTTCCCAGCAACCCACGGTGGCTCATGACCATCTGTTACTCCAGTTCCAGAAGATCCACTTGTCTTTTTTGGCCTCTACAGGCACCAGGCACAAACATGCTACACATACATGCAGGCAAACATTTATACACATAAAATTAAGATAAACAATCAGAAGAAAGAGTTTGAAAAATAATTTTTTAACATATAATGTAAAAGGAATTATTCCAGAAATATTTCTCGTGATTTTGTGTGTGTGAGAGAGACAAGTGGAGGTCAGAAGACAACCTTCAGGGGTTGGTTCTTCCTTCTACTGTGGGTTTGAGGAATCCAACTCAGGTTGTTGGGCTTGGAAGCCTTTTTGCTGTGTCCCTCACCGTGCCTGTCCTCAGAAAGTATTCTGAATTTGAAAATCACTTCCTTGATGATGGAAAGGAACTGAGAACTGCTAACCACACAGCTCCCAGCCATTGGGAAACTGGCTGTACAGATGCCCACCTACACACCAGTATGTTCTCTTCACATCTGTCCTCCCTGCCTCACATTTAGTAATGACACCACAGGCGCTTACCCTACAGCAGGTATCTGAGTAGGTAATCAGCCCATTATTGGGCCTCATGTGAAACTCAGGTAACTATAACTTAAAAGCCAGATAAAAGACAAGCATCTCAAGTTCCAGGGCTCTCTGTAATGGCTAACACCAAGAAATCTGAATCATATCAAGCTTTTAAAATTCAATTACTACCGAATAAAGTACCTGTAACTGCTTTAGATATAGCCTGAAGTAACTTCAAAACTATGCTCTGTTTTAATCAGAATACAGTAAGCAGTAAGTGCTTACAATAACATACAAATGACTGCTTCTGCAAAGTGATTGGTTTATTTTATTTGATGTGCATGTGAAGATGCCCTGGAATGTGAGTTACAGACAGCTGTGAGCTGCCACTTGGATGCTGGGAACTGAACCCATTGCTCTGGAAGAGCAGCCAGTGCTCTTAGCTGCAGCCTCCATGAGTGCAGTGCTAACAGGCACTGAAGTACAGCACTGCATCAGTCCCTGCTACAGAAACAGTTCTCCAAACAGCAGAGAGACAGTCATACAAACCCACCACTTTAACTAACTGCTGGCACATCAGAGTTGTGATTGGTGTTTTCAATGTTTCTGGAAACATGGTTTGTGCTACTCAGGTTGTCATCACACTCCTGAGCTCAAACACTCCTGCTTCAGCTGCCCAAGTAGGTGGAACTGCAAACACATACTGTACTTGGCTAGCAATGTCATTAATGGGACTCATAAAAAGAGGGGGCAAGATTTTAAAATGGTAATTTAAAGACCTATAACTTCTTGTTATAGATCTCTTATGCTTTACTTTTATTTCAAAAGTCAATGCTTTGGTTTTGTCACTATAGCTCTGTGATTACTAGGTTTATTTCACAAGTACCTGGAAGAAAAATGAATGACGCCTAACTTCTGTCAAAAAAAAAAAAAAAAAAAAAAAAAAATCACAGTCATATTTTTACCTAGTGTGACAAGAGGGATGAAATAGCAAGTTTCTTTCCTTACCTGTCAGATCCATTCCAACAACATTCAAATTTGTCAAATATGCAGTCATTTTCATACAGCGAACAAAGTTTACTTCTGAGGTATTCATGTACCTGAGGAGAAAACACATACTCAGTTTATTTCAGTTTATTTTCCTCTCAAAACAGAAAAATAGCCGGGCGGTGGTGGCCACGCCTTTAATCCCAGCACTCGGGAGGCAGAGGCAGGCGGATCTCTGTGAGTTCAAGGCCAGCCTGGGCTACCAAGTGAGTTCCAGGAAAGGCGCAAAGCTACACAGAGAAACCCTGTCTCGAAAAAAAACAACAACACAAAAAAACAAACAAACAAAAAAAAACCAGAAAAATAACCAAAAATCCATTTAAAGAGTGTGTATCCACACAATTGAGCCTGTATGATAATGAGTATTCAAAGACGGGTAATGCCTGGGGGGTGCTCACCAACCTAAGACAGAGCGCCTGTGTGGCCTGGGCAGGCGTCTCCATGACGGGTAAGGTGACCTGCTGACTTCCCACGCAACCTAAGTCAGAAGCTCATCTTTTAGTAAAAGGGGGACCTATAGGTCCCTGGCCCCCGTTTTGGGTAACTGTTGCCTTGCTTGCTGACCTTGACCTTGATATCCTCCCTATGCTAATTCCCTGCCGGGTTCCACCCTCCTGAATGCTTAAGGGAAGTTCCTTGTCTGTGTATCCTGCATAATGGGCGTTAACAGCTTAGATGCAAGATTGTAAAACATCGGTAGCGAACTTCTGCTCTCTGGGGTTCTCCCATTGTGCTGTAAGCCTGTATTTAAGACCTCTTCCCTCCTTCAATAAACAGCATTCGGCAAAAAAGAGTGTGTATCCAGAATCACACACCCTCTAATCTTACTTCTCTTAGTCCTTTAGGCACAACTGAGGAAAACCACCTTTCTGGGCATTTCGATGTACCCTGACAAGCCTAACTAAAACATCTGATTATTCAAATAAGAATGCACACCCCTCCATAGGTTCATATAGCTGAATGTTTGTTCCACAGTTGGTAATCTATTTAGGAAAGATTGGGTAGTGTTGCATTTTGGAAGAGGTGATCACTGAGGGTGGGCTTTGAGGTTTAAAAAGCCCAAGCCAGGCCCAGTCTACCTCTGCCTCCTGCCTGTGAATCAGATATAAGCTCTCAGCTACTCTTCCACCACTATGCCTGCCTGCTTGCTGCCCACATCCCCCACCATGATGAAACTCTTAAGAAAGTCTCCCCTTAAATGCTCCCCACCTTTCCTCCCAGAGACAGGGTTTCTCTGTGTAGTACTGACTGCCCTCAAACTCAGAGATCCATCTGCCTCTGCCTCCCAAGTTAAAGACCTGTACCACCACCACCCATCTTACATGTTTTCTTTTATAAATTGCCTTTGTCATGGTGTCTCTTTACATAAACAAAACAGGAACTGAGACATATAAGCCAGAAGGTATTTGAAGATGGCAGATAACAGACTAACAAAAGAATGTTGCAACAGAATTTAATTTTCACTTCGCACTCCATCATTACTGCTGATAAGAATGTTGCAGCCGGGTGGTGGTGGCACATGCCTTTAATCTCAGCACTCAGGAAGCAGAAGCAGGTGGATCTCTTGTGAGTTCAAAGCCAGCCTGGTATAAGAGCCAAGTTCCAGGACAGGCTCCAAAACTACAGAGAGAAACCCTGTCTCAAAAAAACAAACAAAAAAAGAATGTTGCTTCCTTTCCTTTAAGTACCATTTTCTGAGCACAAATTTAACTTTGGTCTATTATTTTAAACTAAATATACAGCATGGCAAGGCTTTGGCTTAGTGACAAACTGATTTCTCTCAGCTGTTTGTCCCCATCGCCTCACTCTCATTTACCCACATCATTTGAAAATTCAATAATGGGCTATGAAATGGCTTGGTGGGTAAATATACTTGCCACCAAGCCTGAGATTGATTCCCAAGATAAGCACATTAGAGAGAACTGAATCCTGAAAGTTATTCTCCCACACGTGTGCTACGCATGCACACACCACACTCACATACAAAGTATAGTAAAATATTTGAGTGTCGCTTCCTATTATTTATTCAATATAAAAAGCCAACAAAGATGTATCTCTTTTTGAGGTGTAATTCTACATTTACTAATATTTCAAAAAAAGGGTAATTTTGGAAATTAAGTTGGATAAACTAGAAAATAAGTAAATCTATTCTTTAAAAGAAGCATGGGACATTTCTACACAGACAGTGCTTATAGGCATTTCCCAGTTGCTGTGGGATATTTTTCTGTATGTTGTGAATAAATAAAACGCTGACTGGCCAGTAGCCAGCAGGAAGTATAGGATAGGCGGGACAAACAGAGAGAAGAGGCTGGGAAGTGGAAGGCTGAGGCAGGGAGAGGCTGCCAGCCACCTCCATGAAAAGTGAGATGTAAGGTACCGGTAAGCCACGAGCCACATGGCAACTTATAGACTAATAGATATGGGTTAATTTAAGATATAAGAACTAGATAACAAGAAGCCTGCTGTGGCCATACAGTTTATAAATAATATAAACGTCTGTATGTTTATTTTTTAAGTGGGCTATAGGACTGCCGGGGCTTGGCAGGACCCAGAGAGAAAAACTCTAGCTACACCCAGTGTTTGCTGAGATCGGAGAAAAAAGAAGTGTCAGTCGTCAGCCATTTCCTTTTTGCTGAATGAGAACCTTAAAAAGTGACAGCCACCAGTAGGCACCTTCTACTTGTCTATTTACTTATGCTGCCCAGGTTGGTCTCAAACTTGGGGACTCTATAACAATCCCCCTGCCTCACATTCCAGAGTTCTGGGATTTATGTGCGTGTAAGCAAGCTCATTGTAAATGTTCACTTTACTTGATGTAAGTACCGATAGATTCCAGCCATGTCTATGACATTAAGTAAAAATTTCTAACACTCAGAAATTGCAACTGACACAGAATTAGGACAGGATTGGTGGAAAGAAAAGCAGACATCAGAAATAGCCTCCCAGTCTCACAGGGGCCAGCAAGACGCTCTGCCATAATGTGGCGTCTTCCTCAATAGATAATCCAATTCTACAGGCAGAACAGCAAGTCAAGTAACATGTAAGTCAAGTAACATGTAAGGTAGGCACCAAATCCAGCATTCACAATGGTGCAGGACCTCTCCCCAAACAAGAGCAGACTATGAAGCTAGGGTCTCAGTGTCATGCATAGGGAAGACAGCTAGAAGATGTAGCTCTCCTGGATATTGTCAATACTTTGAAAACAAAACACTATTTCACTCTTTGATTTTGTTTCAATATAACATTTATTTTGAAATTTGAAAAGTTAGAATTCACAGAGATCCACTGTGCCTCCTGAGTGCTGGGATTAAAGGTGTGCACTGCCACCACCCAGCTGAAAAGTTAGATTCTTGAGGGCTGTATGTTTGTCCTAATTTTTTAAGTGCCATGCATTTCCTAAGTCTGCTCCACAGCACTGCTTTCCACACCCTGGTCCACAGGCTCTGCTGAGCTGGCTTGTGCTGCACTGCCAACCTCAGTCTCACTTGGGTCAAGGATAGTAGCTATATGACATGGAGAGAATACTGAACTTACATTCTGCACTGAAGAGGTAACTCCTAAAGCCATCAGCTGAGAATTCAGGCCATTTTAAACTAGAAACGATTAGCCAAAGGGTAGATGAGTCATACAATTGGCGGGTCAAATTTAAGCCCTGGTTCACTATATTCCACGCTGTCTATCTGCTGAGAGTGCTGCCCACACTTCTCACATCCATGTACAAAGCAGCATACCAAGTAGCCAACATTAAACCACGTGAGTTAACAAAATTAAGTTTACCTGCAATCCTGAACACACAACATACACTTTACACAGGCAACAGTAATACATTCATGGCTCTCTGAGAGAAATGGATCATTCCCAACACCCTGGAGGAAGCACCTCTATACTGTCCACAAGTATACACCCTTCAAAAGAAACACACTGCAAATACCTGGTATGTCTCCACAGGCCTGTTTTCCATATTCAAGTCCCAAATTTTGACTGACAAATAGTCTCTAGTCATCATATAGCGGCCACTATGGCTGAATTTTACATCAGAAATAGAGGAGATGATTTCAGAAAAAAATGACCTGTTGCTGGGATCTTCCGGCTCTTCAAACACTGAAAACAAAGGAGAAAAGTTTAATATTTTCTAAAATAACCATTTAAGTGAGGGGGGAAAAAAATCGCAGACTGATCCAGAAAATACAAAACATTTTGCCAGCCTTGGAAACATGTTTCCTCACAAAATCTTTTCAGAAAAATGATGACTACGAAGTGCAGAGTCCTGTTAATGTAGGATCTGATTTGCACAGGATTCACACGGGACTTTTCACATTAGTGCACAATCTGCCACTCTATCTGCCTCTATTATTGGTACTCTGGAAATTCCCCCGTCCTACCCATCCAAATCTGCAGCTGCCCCGCCCCCCATATAAGGATTTTGTTAACTGGCATGTATCTGAATTTTTTAATGTAACCAAAGGCAAGAAAATAATTTTACAACTTCATCCTTTTATTTTAGATGTATGGTGTATATATATATATGCTCACGTATGTAAAGTGTACTATGTGTGTGCAGTGTCTAAGGAGACCAGAAAAAGGTGTCAGATTCCCTGGAACTAGAGCCACACATTCACAGTTTTGAGCTGCCATGCTCTTAAACTGATGAGCCTTCTCTCCAGCCTCACCCATTTTAATGCCAGTGTTTCCCCAATATTTTATAAGGATAAGAGAATCTTTCATGAGGGGATAGGGGCTTTTAGTAAGTTCAAAAGGTTAAGGAAGGAAGGATAAGAAAGGAAGAGAAGACTCAACCACACCTCCATCCCCACCAGACACTCCCACCCCAAGTGCTTCCTGTGGAATAAGCAAAGACTCAGATGGTGTTGGGCAGTTACCCACAGGCACACAGGCCAGGTTGAGTCTGAGTAGACCACTTTAAAGACAGGGCAGAAACAGACTTACATTTAGAATGCCTGTCACAGAGCGCAGATGCCCTCATGTCACATAACCGAATAGTTCCTTTACTGCTGCTGTACACGAATGTGTTACAGCTGTTGGGATGGAATTCTGCTGCTGTAATCACCTCTGTGAGCTCTTCCATATTGGCAGGCTTGATATCCACAATATCTAGACAGCATTTCATTAAGGAATCTCCACTCAGAAAAGGGCAAATAACTATTTCTTCTTAATGACACTCTAACCCTTTTTATGAGCAAACCCCAGAAATGTTAAAATGTGTTTGTTTTTTCTTACCATATATATATATATATATATATATAGCTCATATATATATATATATATATATATAGCTTATGCTGGCCTGGAACTCTTGTTCATCCAGTCTCAGCCCACTCAATGCTAGGATTGTTAAGACAGCACTATAACACACAGGCAGTAATAAATCTTTAAACCAGTTTCATGTTCCAACGTTAATGAGAATATTTTTGTAATTAAAATCTTAGATATATTAAAAATACAGCAAAACACTTGATTTCAATTTTCTTAGGCACAAAAGAAATTCCCTAGAACTCCATAGATTCTATTTTGGGATTAGCTCATATGATACTTATTTTTATTTTCTCATTATGCTAACTTTTTCTCAGTTTTAATTACTTAGTGAGAAGATGCCACAAAAATAGAAAGACATTACAAAGCAAAGGACTCAGATACATGGAAAGAGAAGATAAATCTAATATGGACACAATATTTCTTTACCAAACACCAAATTAAACAAATCAAATGGATACTAAAACTCCTGTCTGTAATTTCCAGATGCCAGAGATTAATCCGCAAATCATCCGCTGATAAGTAGGTTTCGTAATCACTATTGATAGAAATTGAGTTGATGTGGTAGGTATGAGCATTGGCAAATATTCTCCGTGGACTGGCCTCCACCATTAGATCCATGGGCCTAAACACTGGCACCTGTCAACAAAAATGAAAATGCAGATTCACAAGACCATTATTCCACTTTTGAGAATATAAAACGTAGGAGAATTAAGAATGAGGTTTTTTATTAAAGCCACTGATGTTGGTTCTGTTTAAGCACCAAAATGGGAGAAAAAAATAATCTGAACAACTACCTTCTTCTTCAGGAAGAAACAATACTAGTTTACAAATCATAGTTATGGTATAAAATTAGTACATGTTTATGGTTTGAATTAACAAGGCTAAAAAGAAACCCAGTTTCTTATTCTTAGCATCTTTAGCATAAACTGTAAGATTCTGTCCATTTCTACTTTCTGAGCTCCAAAGAAGCTTACATTGTAGCAACTAAGATTCCAACTCTGAAAGCCAAAACCAGAGATAGAATAGTATGAAACAGTCTATGTGCCGTCCAGCTCTGTCCCCGGCAGCAGTTGAGACTTCTCCAGAGCTGTTTTCTGTTTCAATGAGAAAGAGACAGTGTCCCATAAAGAACTGTCCACCCGTGGGGCTGGGAACAGAGCCCTAATGGCATCTGCTTGGTAGCCAGGCTACACAAATACTGACAAAAATCCAATCCGAGGCAGTTTTCTTTCTTTGAAGTCGGGGTTTCTTTCTAGCCCTGACTGTCCTGGAACACATACTATGAAGACCAGGCTGGCCTCAAATTCAGAGATCCACCTTCCTTTGCCCTGCTGTGCAAGAACTGAGTCATTTTTATTAAGTGCTTACCCGTAATGTAGTGACTGTAGTAGGATCTCTATACCTTCCATCTTCCTCTTTCAAGTTATAACCTTCTGGTCTTTTGTCTCTTTCACTGATTTTCCATAATTTTATTGTTTTATCTGGGGAAAAAATGAAGAAAGTCTTAAAAAATGGCAGGAAAAAACAATTGATAGAAAAGCTATTTTAAAATCTTTTAAGTATGCCATATAATAATTCACAGAAAGGAATTTTTACTCCCCCCACCCTTTCTTTCGTCAAGGTTTCAGTGGGTAGCCTTGACTATCCTAGAACTTGCTATACAGACCAGGCCAGCTTCAAACTCACAAAGATCTTCCTATTTTTTGTCTTCCAAATGCTGGGATTAAAGGCACAGGCAATCCTAGCAGGCTTTTTGTTTTGTTTGTAGACAGGGTTTCACTCTGTAAACCAGGCTTCCCTAGAACTCTTAAGCAGCTCAGGTGCTGGGATTAAGAGTGCCCCCCCCCCCCCAAGCTACGCTTAACAACAACAAAAAGAATTCATGTGCCTTTTCATCATCAAGTCTAATTAAGGTTTCCAACTTTCAAAAGTAAATGTATATGTATAAACACATGTCTACGTGCACAAGCATGTGTGCGCAAACTTGCCCAGCATTCAATGTTAAAGGTAGAAAATACTCAATGGACTCAGCACTTCCTATTACTGAGTTCAACTGGCAAGGCCCAGCTCCTTGGATCCCATCCCAATATATCTCATGGAAGACCAGAATCCTTGATAGCATAGGATGATTTCTTTGAATTTGCCCTTTCTCCTCTTGGATCAGTGACTCCCTAAATACAAAACAGGGACCTGAAAAACAGTGTTTAAAAGTAAATCCTCACTGGGCGATGGTGGCACATGCCTGTAATCCTAGCATTTAGGAGGCAGAGGAAGGCCTATCTTTGTGAGTTCAAGGCCAGTCTGGTCTACAAATCAAAGTTCCAAGACAGCCAGAGCTGCTACACAGAGAAACTCTGCCGTGTGTTTGTGTGTGTGTAAATCCTTAAGCCCTTCAAGACAAAAATCCCTATAAGGGATTATACAATAGCCCACTTAAAATTATAATATATATTATATAAAACACCTTGGAATAAGTTTAGACTTACAGAAAGAGTCAAAGATAGGTATACTCTCATATACATTTTACCCAGTCTCTCTAACGTCAACATCTTAAGCAACAAGGACATACTTGTCAAAACCATGTATAATACTAGTAAAACTAAGGTATCCCTGAGATTTGAGTAAGTTTCCTACTAACACCCTTTTTCTGTCCCAGGATCCAACTACCACAGCATTTAGCCATCAAGCCTCCTCAGTCTTTAAATCTGCCTCTCAGACTTTGATCATTTGTCTTTATCTAGACAGCTGTGAGCAGTGGTTTCTGAATGTTCCTCTTTGGAGTTTGGAAGAACACAACGGTGAAGTGATCTCTAAGCTTACTATACAAGGGTACAGACTCTGTCAGCATAACTTATGGTTGGTGGCTGATGCTGCCAGGCTTCTCCACTGCACAGTTGCACACGTGCTCACATGATTCTTTGAAAATAAAATCTACCCATGTGTTATTTGTAATTATTTACTATGGATTCCTGTATGATTATATCTAGTTATAGTTCTAAAATGGTATTTTTTTCCAAAAGCAAGACATCTCTAATGTTCTTACACACGCAAAATTGAATATCCTAGTTTTAAATAGCTTGGAAGCCATTTTACAAGTGGAACAAAACACCTGCTACAGGGAGACATCAGTGACAGTGTGGCCATTTCCACTGCCTGCTTACAACACTTGATACAAGATGAAATGGAAACGTAAAAACTGCTAGCTTTGGTGACTTACCATCTACTTCTAAGCTCTAGTGTAGATCTTGTTTGTAATTCTCTTGTAGCTGAGTTATGTGCTTCCTGTGCACTATTTAGTTTATAAAAAGATGATTAAGAAATACATGCTCAGATACGAGCCATATGCCTGCTTAGAAATCTCCTTCAATGGTTGATGAGGATGACAGGTGCCCCACCACCTCAGCTGTCTTCAGCCTACTGAAATTCATCAACCATGTAAAAAGTCCAGATAGGAAACCACAACATACTTACCAAACTTTCAGATGGGATGAATTAGTTAATGTTTTTTTTTTTTTTCACATTTACAAGAGAAAACAAAACAACAAAAAGCCCTCTAAAGCAAACAAACCATCCTGAAAAACTTGGATATTCTTTTTAGGCATATTTTCTTAACTGTGAAGCTTGTGGCTCAAGAATTAAAACAAAAATAATATTGAGGTACTAGGACAGCTACATGATCTCAGTGTAGTGCTTTGGGGAGCAGTCAGACAGGAAATAAATCATCACATGAAAATTCATTTTACCTAGCATTTCTGCCCCATAGCAGGTATTATGTGAGAATGACCAACTCCACAGAACCACACAATGGAGTGTGATTTTATACCTCGCTGGAAATGACCATTCATTTCTCAAGCTCTCTTCTTTCTGAAATGTCTACTCTGCTATTTCCCTAAACTGCCAACAAGTAACTCAAGTGTTCCACCAATCCAAAGGTCTCTGTAATTCTCCTGCTACAAGGAGAGGGTAAGGAAAACCATGTGGCAAAGTTTGTTTTGTGGAAATGCAGCTTTATGTGTGTTTTAAAACTTCTTGCCAAAAGCTGTGAGAACAACCTATTTACTAGGGGCTCATGTTCAACATGGTAATCAGGTGTCTTGGGTGTAGAAGAATTACCAGGACTCAGGGAGAGGCAAATGAAGTTTTGTTTTTAAATTTGCACTTAATTTTATGTGTATGGATTTTGTCTACATGCATATTGTGTGAACCATGTATATTCCTGGTACCCACAGTCTCCAGAAGAGGGTGTTGGATCCCCTGGAACTGGAGTTAGATATGCTATGAGTGCTAGAAACCAAACTTGAGGGCTCTTAACCAGTAAACCATCTTTCCGACCCAAGGATTTTGTTTTGTTTTTAAAGAACACTCAAAGAACATAGACTTGATGCAGTTATCTCAAGTAATATCTATCTTTTTATTGGTATAAAGACCAATGTTGGGGGAGGGCTATGATGCTGTATCTCACAGTTAACAAGGACCATACTATAGATGCTGACATTTCCCAAATGTTTTCTCTCCCTCAAAGTGTTGGGGTAGCTCAAGTCCTACTCTTCCTATACCTCCTCTATCCCCCCTCACACTCAGACACAACAGTTTATAAAATGCTGACCTTTTTTTTTTAAACTTTATTTTTATTTTATGTGTAATTTTTTTCTGCATGTCTGTGTGACGGTACCAGATCCCCTGGAACAGAAGTTACAGATAGTTGTAAGCTGCCATGTGGGTGCTGGGAGTTGAACCCAGGTCCTCTGGAAGAGCAGTCAGTGCTCTTAACCACAGAGCCATCTCTCCAGCCCATAAAATGCTGACCTTTTTTTAATACTGTCATATTGAACCCTATTTTCAAATACATACACATAACTCCCTGAGGTATCACTTAGTTCTGTCTTATTTAGAAATCAGCAATAACAAAAAAATTGCAATCTGTTCTATCAGGCCTATAGTGGTTTGAATAATCATGGCCCCCATAGGCTCATTTATTTGAATGCTTAGTCACCAGGGAATGGTAGTATTTGAAAGGATTAGGAGGTGTGGCCTCATTGGAAGAGGTGTGTCACTGGGGGGTGGGCTTTGAGGTTCTTTTTTTGAGGGGTGGGCTTTGCTCATTTTCAGTTTCTCCTCCACCCTCACTCCAACTCCCAGCTTGCAGATCGGGATGTAGTTCTCAAATACTTTTCTGGCACCATACCATACCTGCCTTCATGGTTCCCACCATGATAACAGACTAACCCTCTGAAACAGTAAACAAACCCCAGAACAGTGACTAAGACAAGGCCCTTAAATAATATGTAAAAGTAGTCAGTATTTTCAAATGTAGGCACCCAGTGTTGAGAGGTATTATCTACTGTCTACAGATAAAGACTACAGACTTATAGACCCGTGGCCTAGTCATGGGAATTTCTAGTAGCCTCACCTCACAAACAGCCCCCAAGTGCTCAGTGCCTAAATTAAGGCTCATCACAGTTGGGCAGTGACTTATACCTATAAACCCCATCTCAAAGCCAAACAAAGGCAATGCTTATTTGGTGACACTTTTGCTAGAAGAGCAAGACAAGGCAGTCTACAGAAGCTGCATCTGGACATACATAAGTGAGTGATAACTAATGATTTGCAATGAGGAAGAGAAGGGAGACTTGAGCACCTATCGGCCCGCATTACACTACTGTCTCTACTTGAACTCTTGAAAGGCCTGTACTCCCCCTTTAGAAAAAGTGAAAATATGAATTGCCATGAGGTCTTGTGGCCCAAGCTTGTAATCCCAGCCTGCCTGGGTAATCTAAGGCTAGCCTGGGCTAAAATGTAAGACTGTCTCATTATCTCCCTTGCCTCATATTTACAAAGTACTATTTGTATGAAAAAAGAGGAAGACGGGGAGTAAAAAAAAAAAAAAAAAGTAATTGGGAGAAAAATAGGGCCCTGAGGTGGCAAATTCGTGGAATTAGGAGTGTCAATATTTTATGGACTGCATATGGACCCCAAAATTCAATGCAACAGACTACAGGGTACAGAGTGGATGAGGAGGGCTCTAGTTATCTTCAATTGTGTTTGTTACCCTAAGAAGTCATGAGTCTACACTCTGCAAACAGAAAGGTGTAAGTGCTAAGATTTGCTTCTATTAATAGTTAGATGAGAAAACATGAGATTTCTGCTACCATGTTATCAGCCTCAAAAAAGTTTTCATCTAAATTTTTCTAGACCATGCCACCCAGATCTCTAAGTACCACTCTCATCTCATCTCTTTAATCTCAAGGTCCCAGTGACTGGGGGGGGGGGGGGGAGGGGGGAGAGACACTCAACTCTAATTTGTCATACAGGACTTCAAATTTTGACCTCCATCTCACACAGCTCTAAGCCTCAATAACAACTTTCCATGCACACAAGTACAGTTAGTATAAGAATCTTCTTCCAGCATGAGGCTCTGTTGAGAAGAAAGTGATATGCTAATGGAAGTCAAAGAAGGATACTCTCCTAGAGATCATCCTGGCCCAGAAACCATCCTCTGCCCAGTTTAGAAATGAACATTTTCTGAACACTGGTTCTGCATGCATGCCAAGGTACCGCATTACTATGTATTCGTAACAGTACTGCAATACAGACACTGCTGTCTCTATGTCTGCTCGTAAGAAACAGTCAACTCCATATTCTGGATCAGCCCAAGGCCACAAGGCTTAAAGGAGGCAGAAATAAAAGCAGCCTAAATAGAAATTGGTACCCTAGAATCTGAGACTTGCAAGTCAACAATAAAAGAAGCAAAAGTAGTAGACTTTACATTCTGTACAAGGAAGGGGCTGTATCCTCTACAGGACATGTGCCCACGTGGGTGCCTGAAAACAGAAGATGCATACTTACCATTGGTAGACAATAAAAACTGGGCAGCATTTTTCTGGGGTAACCACCTAATTTTGTTGATCTTCTCTTCTATTTCTAAGCTTTTCAAGTAGTCAAATTCTGGCTCATGGCTCTGGAAGGTGCTGTAAACATTGTATTCTCCTCTGCTATGAGACTGGATTTTGTTCTACAACAGAAAAGAAAATATTTGGACTATGTTGAAATATGTATCTAACCATAATCAACTCCAACAGACTTTGGAATTGTCGGTGAGCCCACCAGGCAGCTCTATCTTACGTGTTATTACACCATTTTCTGTATTTAAAGTCCTTCAAGGAGCAAGAAAGCTTTACAAAGAATAAACAAGAAATACTTCATAAGTAAATTCATTCAATAGGCAAACAGTGGACCAAATACAGACTAATTTGATTAACTTGCATACTAAATAGCATGGTTATAGTGTTAAGAAATCTGAACACCCACAAAATGGATACCATCCAAAATGTAAAAATTAAGGAGACAATGCTCAGAAACAGCTGGCTGGAGCACGTTTTATCTGCTTTGTTATCTAATGTGATGATTGGTATTGTCTGTTCTGAAGTCTCCTTCCTGTATTTTACTGTTGAAAACCCCTTAAGAAAGGTGCTCTCATAAATCCAACAACACCATGTGACCCTTACCACCCATCCTGAGAACACTGTTAGGGAGAACTCTGCTACCAATCAAGTATGTATCAGCACCCTGATGATGCCTGCCTGAACCTCTGCTACACAGCTTACTCTACTGAGTTCTGATCACAGGAACCTTGCACACTTGATGCTTACTTAGTTCACTTAGTGTCAGTCTGCTGAAATATACTGGTTCAGTTGAAGGGATTAATATGAACAGTACTTGTGAAGGGCTTCAGTTAACACCAATACCTCAGCAAGTACAAACTATAATCAAACAATCAGAAACACTTTCATGAAAAATACTGTTGAAAAATCTTATTCAAAAAGAACTATTGGAAACCTGGGAAAATAGTTTAAATAAAAATGTAATTTTACAGATAGACCTAATCATTTTAATGAAAACTGAGTTATCAATTGAAACATTTACAGCTGTAACCTGTTCCCAATCCCCATCAGAAGAAAACTGTTCAACTATCTTGGAAACATACACTTTGGTTTGTTTTTCTAACAGGGTCCCCAGGACTGTTATAACTGTCAGTTATTCTTGGACACACCAATTATCAGTGAGCGGGTCTGCCAATGTTAAGAATGCAGAGCATACCAAGCTGGGCAGTGGTGGCGCACGCCTTTAATCCCAGCACTCGGGAGGCAGAGCCAGGTGGATCTCTGTGAGTTTGAGGCCAGCCTGGGCTACCAAGTGAGTTCCAGGAAAGGCGCAAAGCTACACAGTGAAACCCTGTCTCGAAACACCCCCCCAAAAAAAAAAGAATGCAAAGCACACCAATAACATACCCAATTTTGGGGGTATGCTGATGTGAAAGCCAATTTTAGTCTTTGTCCCACTGCCACACTCATATGCCAAATTCCATAAGGTAAACCATGGACCCTATATACTCAAGTATCACGTTAGAAGGAATGATGTCAAACTTCCACCTAAATTTATCCAACCAGCCTCACAAGAAATAATAAATGGAACTATAATTACTATAGTGAATACTGTTCTAGCCTTTTTTATATCCTATTTAAACAAGAACAATTGTATATAGTACTATGACTAACTAAGGCTTAAAAGGGTTAACAGAATCCTGTGTCACAAGTATACATACTTCAAGTACAGTGTATAAAATAAAGAGAAACTACACACTGTATTTAATAAAAAATGCAAACCCATGAAATCAAAATTCTCAGAAACAGAACCAAAATACCATCCTACAGACTCCTCAAGAATCACACAAGGTTCACACATGACCTATTACAAGCTCCCAAAACAAAATCAAGGAGGAGTCTGGTAGCTACAGACTATTAAGTACCTTTTCCAAGGGAAAAAATTTCCCACAGAGAAAACTGTAAAAGTTAAAAGAAGCCACACACCACTACACTACAGAAGAGCAGTGAAGAACATGGTTAACAGACAAAATGGCCCAGTACTAACAAAAAGATATCTCAGACTACAGAAATGAGCTTGCAGCCAGTCCTGACCTTTCCTCCAACAAAGAACCTGTGCTTAGATTAAGTGACCATGGCAGCAGTGTTCTCTAATGATAGTGAACAAGTATGAAGAATAAGAAAGTCTTACATCTTCAACACAGATCAAAGTCAGAAAAAGGCTTTCTGGGTTTCACTAAAACAGCAACAACAATAAAAAATCAGCTCTCCTGTATCACAGAGAATTATGATGCATTCTAAAATGTATTACGCTTGGGTTTTCTTCCATTGCCTTTCTTTTCACATCCCCTTTTTCTTAGTTTGCCTTTGATCACAAGAAATCTATTCTTCATCAGATGCTCTATTTGTGTGAATCTTCTGTAACAAATGTACAGGTGGTTTATCCTCAACTGTAGCAGCCAGAAGAACGAATAAGGGGAAGCTTGGGCAGAAAAGGGGGCTCAGAAGTGCACAACGAACCACACAGAAAGAGCTTCCAAGGGAAGCGCCAAGACCTACTTAGATTCACTCCACACAGCACATTCCCAAGAGTGACCACAGAAGAGAGACAAGACAAGAGAAGAAGAACCTGTCCTAACAAGACTGAGTACAGCTAGGAAGGCAGAGCCACACTCTACAGGGACAAGCAGAGACGCAAACAAGGCACACATGCCAGAGGGGGCCAGGCTTGGATTCTGACCATGAGAGCCTTGCTGTGCAGCATCCACTGGCAACCAGGCCCCTATCTCAAGCCAAAAAACACATTACAGACACAAAGGTGAGTGAGCAACCATAATTTGAGGACAACTCTCTTTTCTACCTGCCACATGTGAAGCACTGGCCACACATTGAATACCTAAAATATGGCTACTATAATCAAAGGGAAATTCACTCACTCCTTCATTCACTCCAGTTTTGCTATATAAACCAGGATTGGCCGGGCGGTGGTGGCGCACGCCTTTAATCCCAGTACTTGGGAGGCAGAGCCAGGCGGATCTCTGTGAGTTCCTGGCCAGCCTGGACTACCAAGTGAGTTCCAGGAAAGGCGCAAAGCTACACAAAGAAACCCTGTCTCGGAAAAAAAAAAAAAAAACAGGCCGGGCGGTGGTGGCGCACGCTTTTAATCCCAGCACTCGGGAGGCAGAGCCAGGCGGATCTCTGTGAGTTCGAGGCCAGCCTGGGCTACCAAGTGAGTTCCAGGAAAAGGCACAAAGCTACACAGAGAAACCCTGTCTCGAAAAAAGAAAAAAAAAAAAAAAAAACAGGATTGCCTCAGACCTGTGATTCTCCCCTATCAGCCTCCCCTGTGCTGGATTACAGGCACGCACCACAATTCTTGGATGGGATTACTGTCCTGCTAGTTCATTCATTCGTTCATTCATTTTCCAGCTTTTAAGATGGGTTTATCAGTAACTTGAGTGAACAACTCACCACTGAAAAGTCCAACCCCCATCCATTTTTGCATCTTCCATACGTCAGCATTTCTAAGATGGCATCCCATTGTAGCAGGAGAGCATAGTGCCAAGAGTCTCAGGTGGAGGCCTTGGGAATATCAGCAGCCTCATTACCACAGCCCTAACTATCGTATGGTATTTTCTCTTCACTTCCCTACCACGACTACAGGGAGCTGGCTTATCTAGTCTCTTTGGGGGGGGGGGTGTTTACAAGACAGGGTTTCTCTGTGTAGCTTTGTGCCTTTACTGGATCTCGCTCTGTAGACCAGGCTGGCCTTGAACTCACAAATATCCCCCTGCCTCTGCCTCCCAAATGCTGGGATTAAAGGCGTGTGCCACCCTGCCCGACTGGCTTATCTATTCTTTAATAAACTGAATTGCAAATGGCCACATGACCAGTGGCTACACACTAAACAATATAGCTCTAAGTCACCATGGGAGTATCATCCAGGATCTTGTGGCAGAAAAGTATTTCCAACTGGATTCATATTAATAACCTGTTTATAGAAATATATCATCTAGTAAAAGAAAATGCAAGCCAAACCATGGAACACACTGTCAACTAATGAACTTTACGATGAGTTCTTGTGTAAAGTATACAAAGCCCATAAATCATCAAAAAAAAAAAAAAAAAAAAAAAAAGACAGCCTCAAAAGCTTACTGGAGTTTTAAAACCGTTTACTAAAGATGATATCCAAAATTCACTAAATACGTTAAGTCTCCCAAGTGCTCAGATTATAGGTATGTGACACTATCTTTGTCTCTCAACCTCAATGCACCAGCAATAAATAGTACAAATTAAAGCTGCAGTAATATATATTACACACAGAGAGATATCAGTCACCTCTCATATACTCTCTCTCTTATCCCTGTTATCACTTCTTTCTTTCATCCTTATCCCCTCTTTTTACTTAATTGCAACTTTCTACAGATTTAATAATCTTTAAAATCTGTAGACCCTAACATTATCCCAACTTTCCTTCCTCAACTTCCATTTTTTTCTTCAAAGTCAATCTAATATTTATTTCTTATGCTTGCTCACCCTATTACTCCTAATCTTATTAAGTAAAAATCTAAGTGTAATTAATCCACACTATTCCTGGTTACTTAACTTCCAACAGCTATTAAAGTAAAAGAGGCCATTATTACTATCACCACACAGCTGTGGCTGAACTCCCAGTTAGTCCTGCTTGGAGAATAGCCCAGCTCTTAAACCAGGCACCCTGAACTAGAGTGAACACACTCAACTCTACCACATTCAAGTCCCATTTGAAGAACTCCTCCAAAACTTAGTCATTGTAATGGCACCGAGTGAGAATAAATCAGATGTAATCCCAGACAAAGAATTCAAAATAGTGTTCAAAGACACAAACAGTTGAATGAAATAAGGAAGGCAATGGATAGCAGCCAAGAATTCAAAGAGAAACACTGATGAAAAACTAATCTCAAATGTGGGAAGTAAAAAGTCCCATGAAGTCTCAGCAATAGACTAGATCAAGTTTCTTGAATACAGGGTGGAAGAATCAGAACACCCCAACTATGAAAAGAATAAAATAATCAAGTACCAGTGAGAATTACAAGACACACATGGCACTCTGAAAAGAGCAAGTCTAAGGCCATACTTAGAGAAGAACCTTGTTCTAAAGGCACAGAAAATATTTTCAAAAGATCAGAAAAATTCTCAGGAAGAAGTGACACAGGAGGCATTCAGGACACAGACAGACAACCAAATCCCTCATCAAACCATCATTCAAACACCAAATACACAAAACAAAGAAAGTAACCTCAAAGCAGCAAGAGCAAAGCAGTCAAATCATTTATGGAGGGAGGCCCATCAGAGCAGCAGCAGAACAGCAACTGAAACTTGCAAAGTCAGGTGGTCTCAGCTCTGAAAGTAACAAATGCCAATCCGGACTACTCCATCCAGCAAGCTATCTGTCATAACAGAAGGAAAAATAAAAATTTCCCACGATGAAAATAAAAGTTGCGCTGGAGAGTTGGCTCGGAGGTTAAGAGCACTTCTAGAGGTCCTGTATTCAATTCCCAGCAGCCACATAGTGGCTCACAACCATCTGTAATGAGATATGGTACTCTCTTCTGGTATGCAGACAGAACACTGCATAATAAATATATAATACATAAATCTTTTTTAAAAAAAGAAAAGACTAAAGCAACTTATGACCATGAGGTCAGCTTTACAGAAGATGTCTAAAGGGAGAGAAAAGCAAACCCATGTACAAGGACACAAGAGGAATAAACAATACTAGAGTAATAGTTAAAACGAGATGAAGAAAACACCAAACACTACAAAAATCAACAAAATACATACCTTTCCACAACAACTCTGAATACTAATTATCTCAATTCTCCAATCAAAAGCCACAGATTACTACTGGATCAAAAAACAGGTGTCCTCTATTTGTTGACCCCAAGAAATGCAACTCACCACAAAAAAAGAACTACTTACTTTAAGGTGAAAGAATGGAAAAAGGTATTCCAATCACTTAACATAAGAAGCAAGCAGGTGCCACTAACAGCTGATCAAAAACAGGCTTCAAACCACAGCTACTGAGAAAAGATAAAAGGCCACGTCACACTGACAATCTATCAATGGACAGTGTGATTCTAAAATCATATGTCCCAAACACAACTGCACACCCAACTTCATAAAAAACTACTAGATAAGCCAGTCAGTGGTGGAGCACGTCTTTAATCCCAGCACTCGGGAGGCAGAGGCAGGTGGATCTCTGTGAGTTTAAGGCCAGCCTGGGATACAGAGTGAGTTCCAGGAAAGGCGCAAAGCTACACAAGAGAAACCCTGTCTCAAACAACCAAAAAAAAAAAAAAAAAACCTACTAGATATAAAGTCACAGACTAGCCCCAGTACAACAGTAGTGGGTGACTTCAATACCCCACTTTAGGTCACCCAGATAAGAAAATAGAGAAAGATTTAAAAATCAAATGACATCACATATCAAATGAACTTAATAGACACCTACAAAGCATTCCTTCCATCCAAACACCGTAGAACACACTTTCTTAGGAGCTCATGGAACTTTCTCTGAAAACTGATCACATCTGTTTCAGACAGGAAGCATGTCTTAAACACAGGAAAACAAAAACAATTCATTGCATTCTATGTGATCACAATAGAGTAAGACACAAAGTTAACAGCAAGATAAACTCATAAGCATACACAACCTCATGGAGATTAAGCAACACACTAAAATCAAGAAGGAAAGAAAAACATTTCTAGGGTCAAATAAAAATGAAAGTATTAACATATCCAATTCTATGTGTTATGATAAAGAAAGTCTTGGGGGGGCAGTTTAGAGCTCTAGGCACCTGCAGTAACAAGTTAGAGAAATCACTCAATAACACACTGGGGAGAAAAAAAAACAAACAAATCAGCAGGTGGGAAGAGATGGTGAAGAACAGAGTATAAATTAGCAAAACGGAAACCAACAACAATCAATCAACCACAGAGCTAGTTCTTTGAGAAGGAAAACAAGATAGACAAACCCCTAGCCAAACTAACCAAAAGTGAGAGAAGATCCAAATCAGTAAAATTAGAAATGAAAAGGAATCCATTACAGTGGATACCAATGAAATTCAGAAACCTATTAAGTCTTACCTAAGAAAACATAGTCAATAACTTAGGAAAGTCGCAAAGAAATGGATGAAATTTTTTTTTTTTTTTTTTTTGGTTTTTCGAGACAGGGTTTCTCTGTGTAGCTTTGCGCCTTTCCTGGATCTCGCGCTGTAGACCAGGCTGGCCTCGAACTCACAGAGATCCGCCTGCCTCTGCCTCCCGAGTGCTGGGATTAAAGGCGTGCGCCACCACCGCCCGGCGAAATGGATGAATTTTTAGACAATTGTTCTACCAAATCAAGATGAGGGTAAATTTGAACACATCTACAAGGAGCAGTGAGATTGAAGTAGTAATTAAAAATCCCCCGACCTGCTGGGCAGTGGTGGCGCACATCTTTAATCCCAGCACTCCGGAGACAGAGCCAAACGGATCTCTTGAGTTTGAGGCCAGCCTGGTCTACAGAGCCAGATCCAGGACAAGCACCAAAACTACACAGAGAAACCCTGTCTCGAAAAAACCAACCCCCCCCCAAAAAAAACAAACAAACACAAAAAAGCCCCCAACCAGGAACTAGGAGAAAACTCCCTCAAGTTGTCCCCTGACCTCCATAAGCGCACATGGCATGTATACATACACACCCAGAAACATATATAAACAGACTATAATTGGAACATATCTTTGAGTAGGCAGAGATGGACAGGATACATAGTGATACCTATTTTTGGTTAAGGTATTTAAAAAAAAAAAAAAAAGTCTCCCGACCAAACTAAGTCCAGGGCCAGATGGACTGATTCATTGGAGAATGTTACTAGACATTCAAAGAACACCAATGCTTCTCCAGCTATTCCATAAAATAGAGAAGGAAGGCAGGTTACCCTAGTCTTTATTATGCTAGTATCACCTTGACACCAAGACCAGACAAAGATGCAACAAAATTGTAACCCAGACCAACTACCCTGAGGAACTTAGAAGCAAAATTCTAAAACAAACAAAGAAAAACTACATCTTGCTGCCTGAACTCAGGAACACAAACAGATCACATCAAATTGGTTTCACTCCAGAGATGCAGAGGTGGATGGTTCAACATAAGTAAATCAGTAAATGTTATAAATTGGACAAAAGGACTAAAGGACAGAAATCATGTGGACATCAAAATAGATACAGAAAGGGCTTTTGGCTAACTTCCATATCCCTTCATGCTAAAAGTCCTGGATAGAAAGAATATATCTCAACATAATAAAGGCTACATAACACACACCTATAACCCAACACTAAATGGGAAAAACCTCAAAGCATTTACAATAAAATCAGGAATAAGATACTCCTATTCAATACAGTGATGGAATGAATTCTTAGCTAGGACATAAGACAGGAGAGAACCAGGGACTCAGTGGTTAACACTGGCTGCTCTCCTAAAGGACCGACATCGAACCCTAAGCTCTCCAACTCCAGATCCAGGAGATCGAATGCCTTCTTCTGAGCTCCACAGGAACCAGGTATACACATGATGCACAGACAAACATTCAGGCAACCTACCCATAAACATAAACTTTAAGAAAAGACAAGCGCACTGGCTGTTCTTCCATAGGTCCTGAGTTCAATTTCCCAGCACCCACATGGTGGCTCAGAACCATCCATAATGGGATCTGATGCCCTCTTCTGGTGTGCAGGTGTACATGCAGACAAAGAACTCATAAATAAATGAATAAACTTCAAAGAAATGTAGAAAAAAAGGCATTAAAAGGGAAGAGAATGAAATAAAATGAATATAAAAAGACAAGAAGAAGTCAAAGTATCTGTATTTGCAGATGATATGATTCTGTATCTAAGAGATGCAAAAATACTCCCCCAGAACTCTCTGATCTGATAAATACTTTGTGCAAAGTGGCAGGAAATCAGTAGCCTTCCTATACATCAATGACAAACATACTGAGAAAGAAATCAGGGGAGCAACCCCCCTCAATCACTAACACCAAGGATATATGAAAGCGCCTTCCAGAACTACTTTGTAAGCTAATTAAAAAATATAATTTTAATCAAGAATGAGTCTGAAGGACAGTACCATGCATAAATGGATAATGCTGCTCTCAGAAGATACAGGTTATGAAATGAAAATCTCAATTCAAGGACTGGGTTATCTCCCTATAAGTCATTGGTCAGGTAGGCCCCAGAAGCACCCAAAACAACACAGGCTATTGTCATTGCTCTTGGTTATTCACCGTAAGTAGATGGAAAGATTCTTTTGCCAAAACACCACAGACTAATTACAGAATAGAGAAATGAAGTGATAGAGAAACTTCCCTGCTGGCTAGCTTTCATACAGGAGAGGTGCTACACAGGCAGCTGGGGAATAAAAGACATCAGTGTTCATATCCAGCATGGGCCCTTGCAGGCTACAACACCAACTTGAACAAGCAAGATGTGCCCACTTACTACAATGACATGGCTGTTACAGAAGTAAGCAACTACTTTGTAGTTGAATTTAAAGGTCTGTGCCACAGGAGGTAATTCATGTCTGGTTTTGTAAACTTGGCCAGAGAAGGTCATAGGTTAAAGGTAGGAGTTGGAGGGTCAGGGAGTGGTTCTACTATGCTATTTTGCTAAATGCTCATGCTGTCAAACTGCCTTCTAAATGTTTATGTTTAGGCCCATAGATTTGTTACACTCTCAACTTTGGTCTGAGAAGCTTCTTTCTGCAGTGGGCAGAAGTTAATAATACAGAGACTAGTTGTTGTGGAATATTAGTGTTACATTTGTTTGTGCTGTGGAACATTTGTTTAATAATGCAAAGACATGTTGCATTCTTTTCTGTTGCATTTGTTTAACTCTATAAAGCTGTGTTACTCTGCCTGTAATAACACCTGATTGGTCCTAATAAAGAGCTGAATAGCCAATATTTCTTTCTTGGCAGGAGAAAGGGATAGGTGGGGGTGGCAGGCAGAGAATAAAATGGGAGAAATCTGAAAAAGAGGAAAGAGTGAGAGAAGGAGGATTCAAGAGGTCAGCCACCCAGTTACACAGCCATCCAAGGAGTAAGAAGAAAAGTACACAGAAATAGTGTAAGATAAAAGCCCAGAGGCAAAAGGTAGATGGGATAATTTAAGTTAAGAAAAGCTGGCAAGAAACAAACCAAGCTAAGGCCAAGCATTCCTAAGTAAGAGTGACTCCATGTGTTTGGGAGCTGGATGGCGGGGGGGGGGGGGGGGGGGGGGGGGGGGGGGGGGGGGGGGGGGCAAAAGAAAAGAGTAAAAAAACAAAAACAAACAACTACAACTAGTAACTGTGACTGTGAGCTTCAGCCCTAAATATATTACTCCCCGCCCCTATCCTTGCCTCAGTAAACATCCCCAGATACGATGCAAAGAATTGAAGAGCCACAAGTTGGGGAAGAATGCCAGAAAATGTTTATTTTGTGAACAAGATCCGGCCGCTGTACCAGTAAATTCACAGCAGGGTGGTAACCTGCACAAGATTTAAACAAGTCAGCCAGCATTTCAGCATAGATGGGAGAGGGGGCTTACGCTCCATCCTTAGCTGAAGATGTACTGGCAATTGGTGAATACTGGGGGAGGGAGGAGTCATTTTTCTTTCAGGATGTAGCCGGTGGTAGGTTGCCCAGAGTCTGGTGGATGGCCCTACATACACCCTTGTGTACATATGGACACACTAGCTGGACTATGTCAAAGAAGGGAAGGAGGAGAAAGGAAGAGACAGAGACAGGAAGGGTTTAAAGGGAGCTTCAGGAAGGAGTGCAAAATAGCAATGTTCACAAACGTGTATGCAAAAATGAAATTCTCAAGGAAAAAACAAAAATACTGGTTAAAAAAAAAGGAACCAGCAAGGTGGGGTGGGTGCACACATTTAATCTCAGCACTTGGGATGCAGAGGCAGGAGGATCTTTGTGAGTTCAAGGACAGCCTGGTCTACAGCTAGGTCAGCTAGGGTGACAGTTAAGACCCTTCTCAAAAGAAAAGCACGAATTATTTCAATATTCACCACCTCACCTAAGCATCCACGGAAACAACAACACTCATTACAAATCAAACGGCAGCTGTACAACCTTCTAAGACCTGTACTGTGATCATCGCAAAGGGAAACTTTTCAGATATTTCCTTTGTTGTCAAAACAAAATAGCAAGATGGGTCATCTATTTCAGGATACACTCAAAAATTTATTTACACACACTATGGCTGTGATCCTCAGGGAAATCTCTTTACTGTGTGCCTCAATTTCCCTACTAAAATGAGCAATATAGCCTTGTTATGGAACTTTTTGGAATCTAACCTAAAAATTAGAAAAAAATCATCTTACTTTCACCAATATAGATGTGAATCCCTCAACCCTTGCACACACATTCATAAACACTCACACAGACCCAAAGTTATCCCTT